>NW_026881984.1:0-37592 GCF_032173495.1 Musca vetustissima
TGATATCAACATCGCACAAGTCTGTAGCGGTTTGTAAATTACTACAAGATATTGAGTATAATTATTTGGTTTTTGTTCGAAGAAATAATATCATCATATTTATTTTTTCCTTAATTTTATACAAGAAATTTCAGACATCGGTCTATATAAGTTTCAGTGCGATCCATTAAGAACCATGGATGACCCACCTCACTTAGAGTTGGGCAATCTAGTTCACTTAGAGGATCGATCTTTCTCGTTCCTTTTTTTAAAATGGAACTAGTTCTAGTTCCTTTGCTTTTTATAGTTCCTTTGCTCTTTATAGTTCTTTTGCTCTTTATAGTTTTTTTGCTCTATATAGTTCCTTTTATCCATATAGTTCCTTTGATCCATTTAGTTCTTTAACTCAATGCAATTCCTTTGCTCTTTATAATTCCTTTGCTCGATATAGTTCCTTTGCTCTATATAGTTCCTTTTATCGATGTAGTTCCTTTGCTCCATATAGTTCCTTAACTCAATGCAGTTCCTTTGCTCTTTATAGTTTCTTTGCTCCATATAGTTCCTTTGCTATTTATAGTTCCTTTGCTCTATATAGTTCCTTTTATCCATGTAGTTCCTTTGCTCCATATAGTTCCTTAACTCAATGCAGCTCCTTTGCTCTTTATAGTTCCCTTACTCCATATAGTTCCTTTGCTCTTTATAGGTCCTTTGCTCTATATATTGCCTTTGATCCATATAGTTCCTTTGTTCCATACAGTTCATTTACTCAATACAGTTCTTTGCTCTTTATAGTTTCTTTGCTCCATATAGATCATATGCTATTTATAGTTCCTTTGCTCTATATAGTTCCTTTTATCCATATAGTTCCTTTGCTCCATATAGTTCCTTAACCCAATGCAGTTCCTTTGCTCTTTATACTTTCTTTGCTCTTTATAGTTCCTTTGCTCTTTATAGTTCCTTTGCTCCATATAGTTCCTTTGCTCCATATAGTTCCTTAACTCAATGCAGTTCCTTTGCTCCATATAGTTCCTTAACTCAATGCAGTTCCTTTGCTCTTTATAGTTCCTTTGTTCTATATAGTTGCTTTGATCCATATAGTTCCTTTGCTCCAAATAGGTCCTTTACTATTTGCAGTTCCTTTACTCAATACAGTTCCTTTGCTCCATATAGTTCCGACTTCTACATAGTTCCTTTGAATCTCTCTCTTTCATCGTTCTTTTTGTTTGTTTTTTTCGATCATATAGTTCCGTGTTAATTTGTTAATAAATGCAAAAATTGAAAAAAAATGAAATGAAGCTAAAGAATTCAACTGCAGACCGATAAGCACAAAATATTTTGTTACAAATAAATAAAAATATTAAAAAAATTAACTATTTACACAATTTGAAATACGAACGAATTAAGAATGTGGGAATAAAGGAACGAGATCAGAAAAAAGAATGAGAAAAAAGGAAAAGACAAAAGAACGAGATCAGTAAAAGGAACTATATTAATAACAGAGCTGGATCTAGTTCCGAGCGTTCCTTTCTCGGAATAGTTCCAATGAACTAGTTCGTTCCGGAACTACCTAACTCTACACCTCACACTATTCTTGAGATAAATTGGGTACATCTCTCTTTCGTCTGAAGTTTTTAAAGTGTTTTCGCAAAAGTTCAAAATCCGTATCAGGTTATTTCTTGAAACGGAAATGATCCACAAAAAACGCAATTAAATTTGCGATATTTTCAAAAACATTTTTTGCCAAATTTCGTGTTTTTTGGAAGGCTAGATCCCGCCGTTCTAATTGATGGATTTCCATGAAAAAGATTTAATTTTATCCCAAACGTAAAAACCTTACTGATCGCGGTTGCCCATATCATTCAATTGACAGATCTAATAATTTGGCCCGAAAAATAAGTTTTTTAAACATTTGATCGCACAAAATGTTCACCTTTGGATGAGTATTACTCTAAAGCTGTGCATACACAAAATATATATCAAATTACTCAGCATCGCGACTACAATAATCTTGTAATCGATTTTTAGAAATTCCTGTTTGCGCATTATAGCTAGAATTAAAATTCAAAAACTACTCAAAATCGAGCTTCAAAATGTCAGTATCATTTAAAGGTAGATGCAGATAAAATGTTGAAAAATGATACATAAGAGACGTAGTCCTCATTTTGTAGGCTTTTAGTTTTACTTTGATACGATGACCGTGAAATGAGTGGCTTAGTCACAAATCGAGAGAGAACATAAAAAACTGTTAGCCTCAACCTGTTATTATACCCTCCACCATAGTATATTCATTTTGTCATTCCGTTTGTAACTCATCGAAATATACATTTCCGACCCTATATTCTTGATCAGGGTAAAATTCTAAGACGATCTAGCCATGTCCCTCCGTCCGTCTGTTGTAATCACGCTATCTTCTGAAGGAATTGAGATAAGGTGCTGACATTTTGCATAGGTTTGTATATATATAGGTCCATTTTTTCGGATAGCCCCCATATAAGGGTCCCCCCAATTTTCGGTATTTTTCTACCGAATTCGCTGCAATTTGGGTTTTTTGTAGTCGTATAAGTTAACAAATAATTATTAATATTCGCCAAATTTTTGGGGTAGTCCCCATATAACACCCTTTTTATATTAAAATAGTTATATAATTTGTTCCGCGTTTTGGGTTTGGTTCTAAGACTCTGTTTAATCATTTCACCTGCGGAGGATATCGAGATCAAAAATAGAACGTAAGGTTCGATAATGAACTATAGCCCGCATTTAGGCCTAGCCCCTGTGTGGGAGGTACCAGAAGAAGTGGACCGATATTCCCCAACTTCGGACTTGAACTATGTTTGGAAGAAAATATAAGATGGGCAATGTTTGGATGAAATCAAAATTTTCTGAAACGGATTTGGTCTAAAGAAATATGGGGTCTAGAACCAATATTTCGATGGGGCACATTTTCGCAGTGTCAAAGTGTATACACCCTCGTTAGCCACAACGCTAACGAAATTTGTATTATGGTTTACATAGGTTCCATATATATATATATATATATCCAAGTTCATCCAAATCGGATTACTTTGTTTACAATTTAACTTCAACAGACAGACGGACATGCATAAATAGACTAAGAACATGATTTCATGCATATTTTCAAAAGGAACCATGGGTCTATCTTGATCACTTGCTTTTATTAGGAAAAAATAACATATTTCCAAAAATAACACAACACATTGTAGTACGTCAACTCGTACTGAGTACATTTATACACGATTTATTTAAATCACCCATATATACATTATTATAAATTACATTTAAATACTAAGAGCATCTGGTTCGTAAAATGAGCTATGTCTCACTTTGGTCCTCTCATTCCTAGTTTTATTTCATATCTTGTCATAAATTAACTTATACAAGCTCCATTGGTTGTGGTAATTTTTCTTTTCGCATTTGCCCATACATGGAATATATTGGATAGAATATGGCACATTGTATAACTGGAATAGAATTGAAAATACAGGATTATTTTTTTTCGTTTTCATTTTCAAATTTCGAACTTACCAACTAATGTCATGCCCAAAACGAACTCACGTGCCGGATTTTCTGAAGTCAGTAGAACTACAAAATTATAAAGAAACGAACCAACTATAATAATAAATGTTACCAACAGCCAGGGTAATAAAAGCATTGGACGTTTCTAGAATAAAAATAAATTTTGTACATAAATGTACTAAAAATTAGTCATTGGATCTTCACAATAAATAGAAATAAATCAGGGAGTACTAAAATGCCATTCTACCTACCTTGTCAATGCCTTTTACCAGAAAGGTGGATACAATAATCATTATGACCCCAACAATCATTATAAAGACAACGGAAAACCGTATGGCAATAGTGGCTATAAGTGTAAAGTATTAGAAATTGTTTACCTTAATATAACAATATAAAATATAAATATATCACAATTTAAATATGCCTTTTGGCTAACCTAGACTATTGGTCTGTTCCCGTACAGCAAGAATCAACAAATTTTTACTATATTTTCCGATATCATAAAGGAAAAATTGTTATCGTAGTTAAAAATTCTACATTCTTGCAAGTTCTGGAACAGACCATTTGCCTTCTACATCGACTCGGGTTAAAAAAAAATTCTAGATGTTTAGACTAAGGCTACGTTTAGACTACTACATCTACTCGATCTCAAACGTCAATTCCATTGCGTATACGTCACGTTAATCCAGTTCACAAATCCAGTGGATTATATTTAACGTATACGCTATGGAATTGGCATTTGAGATCGAGTGGATTTCGAAAATCTAAACGTACCTTAATATTAAAATGATATGAAATTGTCAGCAGTCAGCTGTTACTTGTTTACCTACAGTCAGTCACAGTCAAAAGCAAGGCTAAGTAAGGTCATTCAGGGAGACCAGCTGGATATCAGCTGTCTCTCAAATTTGCTGTCAAAACCCGTTATTGAGTTTCATTACAAAAACGTAAACAAAGTCCAAATTTTTACATTAGGCTTGAGAAAAAAAAACAGCTTACTATCGCTAACCTTACTAATAGATCTTGGTCAAAAGTATTCACTTAGTTTTTTTATAATAAAAATGCCATAAGTGCATATTAACTAATGAATTAAATTTAAGTCTTTTTTTATGTGATCATGAACATCGTAACTAAAAATTAATGCAATAAAATAAACAATATTTATTGTTAAACAAGAGCAATTGCAACCTCAGAGTGAAAAGTTAGTTAGTTATCCTTTACAGTTTTCAACCTTGCCGGCATAGATTTTACGAAGATCTCCGTGTAAGTTTCTGCAATAATGGGAGACGCTGGAGATCCCTTCAGTAATCCTCTTCTTTGTTCATACACGTTGTCATCATAAATTAAATATCTTAAATCTTTTTATACAAAGAGTTAGTATTTCTATGAAGAGGTCGTTTTGTATACTCTTTTATTATGTCCCATTTTTAGGCAATCGTCTTCAATGCTAAATTTATAGATATGCTGGGAAATTAGTGAAATAACGTTAACTGATAGTAAAATCTCGTCTTCTTCTATTGATATATCATTAATCCTTCTTCTCAGTTCCAATGCGTCTTTAATGTGGTAACTGCTATTCTTTGTTATGTTCCTTAAAATGTCTACAATGTATTTTGAGAGTTCATATGTTGGGGAGTGAATGGAAGAACATATGGGCCTGAGAGATATTCCTTATTTGTGTGTTTCTGGCAACTCGTAAATTCTTGGCGCAATTGCTGTGTAAGTTGTCATCTTATTCATATCCTGCAAATTTATGACATTCAAATTGTTGTTTTTGTTTTGTAGGTTAGAGTTTAGGTCCCGTTTTGGTCTTCTATATATGCACATGTTCCGTAAAATATTCATCATTTTTGTTTCATAGTCATTTTTGTACATAGCAACAATATTTCCCCCCTCTACCCGAGTTTAATAATAAAAAGTCTTTATTTGGATTCAAAAATTGTTTTTTTTTTTACTTAACTGTGTCAATAATCATCTTATCTCTTATACTTAGTTTCATCTGTTAAAATGATAGTCAATTAGAAAGGCCAATTTTATTTTCGCGTTTTCCTGCTCATCTTTGTTGTTTATTTTTCTCCAAAATACTCCATAAGTTCTCGATAGGATTTAAATCCGGGGACTGAGAAGGTGTTTGAATCACTTTTGGATAATTGGATAAGCATCCATTTTCGAACGATCTGGGTGTTTGGGGTCATTATCTTGATGAAAGTGAAATGTTGTCCAAAATCCCAATTTTTCAACACTACATTTAAAATTATATTTTAGAATGTTTAAATAATAAATCTTATCCATAATTCCTTCAATAAATAATTCCTTCAAGCGCTCATACTAGGGATAAGTAAATCGACTTTTTTATTAAAAGTCAACTTTTGATCTTTGGGGGAAAATCGCATAGTCGACTTATGATTTTCTTCATTAGTACTTGGTTTGTAATCACATAGCCCGAATTTCCAAAAACTACACATACCACAACCTCTTTTGACAAACAATTCATATAGCAAATAAAATTTTTAGTTGATCTAGCATTAGACCACAAAAGTCGAAAATCGTTTTTGAGCAGGTTTGATAAAATTAAAAATTTTCTAGTCAAAAATCGAAAAGTCTAAAAATCAACTCTTTTGCCAGTGGCAAAAATCGAAAATTACAAAGCCTCCTACGTGCTTTACGGTCGGAATTGTGTGCTCAGGATCCACGGCTTTATTTGCCCTTCGCCATACCTTACTTGGTCCATCGACCATTTGTCGGAGCAACCACTTTTCGTCTCTTATATTGAATTGCAAATCCGATTCTCAGTTTTGTGCCTCAATATAATTTTTCGGGTAATATTGAGTATTTCCACTATTTCCGTTGAGATTTTCCTATTTCAGAATGACGAAGAACTAATATAACTTGCTATTCCATGAGAAGATTGACATGCTATTCCAAACTAAATAATACCGGTGGGTATTTTTCACTGTGAGGTTGCAATAGCTTTTTTTACTTTGCTTACTTATAAAAATTGAATTTATATAAATATTATATAACTAAATCACATACTTGTATGTACATTAATTTCACTATCCTTGGCAGCCATACTATCGACAATTTCATCGACGAGATTTTTATCGGCCAATAAACCAATTGATACAATCAACAGAATACTGTAGATAATTAGGGTGACATAGCCAATGAATAAACCGAAGCCGATATTCGAACACATGATTAAATTTTTCTTGTGTTTTTTTTTTTTTAATTTACGCAGATAATTTGCAAGTCTTCGAATGTCTAGTAAATACTGACTTAGTAATACTATTTTACATTTTTTCATGCTGAAATAGCGTGCGTCTTAGAGAAATAATCGTTGAGGTTTTTATTTAAATAGAAAACCACATTTATAAATGGCCCTGAACAGATCTTAGAAATAAGCTCGCAAGTCAGAATTTGTCACGATTTTTTATAAAACATCAGACCAAACTGTCATATATAAATTCTCTGAAACATGCTAATGAAATCAAAAGTATCATCAGTAGGTATTAAATAATTATAAATCAATTTTAAAGTCTTGTATAATTAAAAAACATATTGATGCATTGTCCCCAGAGATTTTCTTAGGAAAGATTTTGTCGCGTTTTTGATGCTAGTAAGCTTATTTCAGTTTGGATCTGACTTATGTTTTAATATTGCTTTCCTAGGGACCTATTGCAAATCTACATCCACATAGTATGCTTAGAAATTGTGTTGCTCTGTAAGCTATTCCTAGTGTATAGCCGATGTGATTCTTAGCAGAGTTATTTGTCGAAATGTGAAAATCTAAATATTTGATTTTTGAGACCTGCGGTATCGGGTTGTTTTTGCAACATAAATCCTGTTGACGTGCTCTCACATTAAAGTGAATTATATTAGTTTTGCCTAAGTTGAAGTTCAATTACACATTCTATTTAGAATAGAAGGTATAGGACTATGTATCGATGCGTAGACAAAGTCTAAAAATATCAGCAAAATTGTTTTTGGTTTAATGTAAAAAATCGAGTTCTGCTTCAATAAGTTGATATGTTAAGACTTGATAGGTTATTTCGTATATGAAGAATTTCGTCTAATTTGATAGTTAAAACACGTGTTAGTTAAGCGAAAGCTTAAAAAATCGTCATTTTGTAAAATATTATTTTTTATATCCGCGAGCGTATTACATTTTTTAAATTGTTTCCTTCTTGTCCGTCCAAAGGCGAACTGAGGTTTCTGCTTTATCTCGGATAAAGAACTAAGCTTAAAGTGCCTCACAGAGGGCCAAAATGCATGACATCAAAATCGTGTACGTGTGCATGAAGCTTTCAGTGCACATGGTTCATTCGATAATTTCGCTTCTGATTTTGTGCAGATTTTTGCAGATTTTGACCGGGTGCTTAAAAACAAAAGAATATGAAAACAATATGAAAAATAAAAAATTAAATGAATTCACGCTTGAAAAATTATTAGTTTAATTAAGAGTTTCATCGGCAAACGATTTTAAAATTTTTGTAAGAATGGATCTTTTCACTTACGAGGAATTTCTAAAGAAGTATTAACGACCAAAAGTCGTGAATACTTGTTTTTGGTCACATCGACATTTAATTTTCTTTATCAAGAACATGAAATGTTGTTGCCATTATTATTTCATTAATATGTAATAGAATATAATTAAAGTTCAATATAATGTAAACGTGTCTTAATTTAGTTTTAACGGTCAGAAGGTCTCCTACCGATAACACCATAAACTATGTATACAGTAATTGGAACCCCTGGCGGCAAAAGTCCATACAAAAAGTTATTATTCCCATTAAAAGTAAATACCATGTTAGTGTTCAGCCCGCCACCAACAGGTATAAAAGGAGGAGCGTTGATGATAATCGGGGCAGTGGTCTGTTGATGAGTGCTGAGTCAAGTGGGGTTAAAAAACGAGCCCTTGGCTGTGGAAGTAGTAAGAGTAGTTTACTGCCTAGTCGAGTGGTGTTGAAAAACGAGCCATCGGCTACCCGTAAAATAGATAAGTAGTCGTCACTGCCTGATCGAGTGGGGTTGGAAAACATGCCCCTTGTTAGTAATCGTTGTCTGACCGGGTGGGGTTGAAAAACGAGCCGTCGGTTACCAGTGGACGTAACTGCTTTCTCGTCGAGTGGGCAGTCGTTACTCCCTGTTATCGGGCTGCACTGTTCCTGCTGCCGCCAACCTTCGAGTAATCGGGCTGCACTGTTTGCGGACAAAATAGAGACTGAAAATTCGGAAACATCGTTGAAATTAATTTGACATCTTGGAACATCCGACTGGGTCTCTAGGTCGAACGTTTCAACGGATTGCTCTGTCTCTTGAACTTTACGTTGTATCGGTTCATCTTCTCGTTCAGTTAAGGCTGGAAGCGGTGATCGATTTCCATCTGGCACCAACAACTGGATGGTTACGATCCGCTCATAACATCTGCCTTCTAAATATCGATACTGTAGGTCCGTTTGCTGTATGAAACCAAGTCCTTTCCTTGGCGGTGGAGAAGGAGAACGATAATCTTCATCATCAGAATCTGTTGACGTCTGGTCAGAGGAAGGTAGTAATGACGGTGAACGCAGCACCGCAAGATTGACAGCAAAAGTATCTATGGCCTTGGACTGTGGATATAGTCGTAGTAGCACCTTTTCTCCAATTTTTGGCTTCCATAAACGCCTTCGAAGGTTTTAATGCCTTTTTTACGCCGGACGGTGGATAATATATATTTTAATTTGTCAGCTCGGTCCCCCGGTCGTTATGGTCATATAAAGCGCAGGTTAATATCCAGTAGATTCGGAAGCGCTAGTGTTTATCGCGAGCATTATCTCTAGCATTATTTATTATCTATGTTGGGTTCCCTTGTGGGATATGCGGGCTGTGGTTTGATGTTGAATACCCATGTCTCGAAGAAATTGCCCAAACTGTGTGTGTCCCATTAACGGTAATTATCATCTTCGTAACTCTATACCGCACAAAATCAGTTGTCGGAAACCCTTGATTAATCCCTCTGTTGTGGCATTTCGTAGGGGGATTAATTCTGTCCATTTGGGGAACCGATCGAAGATAAGGAGTATAGAATTTCCATGCGTAGGTCGAGGCAGGGGTTCCACAAAATCAGCACAAATTGTAGCCCATGGTTCTACGGGAACCCTGGTTAGAATTTCTCCGGCTGGCTGTTTTTTTGTATTATTGAAAAGAGTAACACTTTTTCACATGTCTCTTGACATCTTGGAGCATGCCTGGCCAGAAATATCGGTTGGCTACTTTATGAACTGTTTTTCGAATTCCGCGATGTCTGCCTGCTAGGCTAACGTGGGCTTATATTAGAACCCGTTGCCTTAATATCATGGGGACACATAGCATCTATGGCGTACAATCGTCCTCGTTGATGTGTTGCGGAAAATGTCGGTACACTGACCCTCAATGAAAGCATAGTCCGGATACTTCTTCTGCATAGCTTCTTTAAAATTTTCTTATCCACGGACATGACCACTTCATTTCCTTGGTAGTGACTAATTCTAATCTCTCAAGTGGTTGTCTTGAGAGAGTGTCTGCCACCACGTTTTGACTTCCCCTTCTTCATTTCCTTGGTAGTGATTAATTCTAATCTCTCAAGTGGTTGTCTTGAGAGAGTGTCTGCCACCACGTTTTGACTTCCCCTTCGATATTTTACCTCAAATTTTACCTGCCTGAAGGATTTTCTATTGAGTTTAGCCATTTTGGCGCGAGATGATCGGTCACAACTGCGAATTTATACCTCTCCAGGTACAGCCTCGTTTGACGAATGACCCAAACAATAACTATACACTCTTTTTCCGTCTCCGAGTAATTTTTCTCCACCTTCTTTAGGTGTCTACTGGCATAAGCTATCAGGCGTTCTTGATCATTTAACTCTTGAATGAGGACAGCTCCAAGCCCGTAATCGCTGGCAACCGTTTTAAGAGTAAATGTCTGGTTGAAGTCCGAACACGCAGGTACTGGCACATCTTGTTGTGCTTCTCCCCATTTCCAATGTTTGTCATTCTTAAGGAGACTGGTTAATGGTTGCGACACGGCTGCGAATTGTGGCACAAATCGACGGTACCATCCTAAGAATCTACGCGTCTCTTTGACTGAGGTTGGGGGTTTCATTTGTGCGATGGCTGCTATCTTGTCGGGATCTGTTTTTATGCCATCGCTACTCACCACATGTCCTAGGTATTTGGTTTCATTTCGGAAAAACTCACATTTGTTCACGTTTATCTTCAAGTTGGTTGCTCTTAATCTTCTATGCCTGCCTGTGATGATAAAATCGTCCAAATATGCGAAAGCATAAGGTTCTATTTCTGGATCTTTTACCGTATCGCCGTTGGACACCAACATGTATAAAGCTATTTCCCCAAGTCTACGATTATCCACAACCCTCCTATATCTTGTCACATGATGTCATTTTGAAGATATAAAATTTCAAGTGCTATATCACCCCGTTCAGTTTCAAACATTGTATTTGAAACATGCGGAGTTATTAGTTCCGTACCAGAACCTAAAAGAATCTACAATATTTGCAAGTTTTGCACCTTTTTACTCGAGACCCGTTCCTGAACCCACAAAACTGGTAAAACATTGAACCAAATTTAAGAGAACACAAAACAAAATGGCGTTCTCTTTGTAAACTTTTCACTCGGGAAATTTGAACGAGTAAAAATAGTAAACCGGAATGCCAACTTCTGATTGGGTGTTATGTTGATTTTGAAGTATTGCCGTCTAATTTTGGCATATTTACTAGATTTTCGATCCCGAACTTTTCAAATTATTTTGTACTCTGAAAGCAATTTTGAAATGTTTCGCTTTTACTAGCTTTACGATTAAAAAGTAAAAAAGTACAGACCGATTATTATACGTTTGAAGGAAAAGAAAAAGTTAAGATTAGTTTGTATATTATTTATTTAAATATTTATGATTACTGTTATTTTCGTAAAAACTGGAATAATATGAGGCAATGTCAATTGGTGATAGAGTTACTTCAAATGGGATACTCATGAAGCGCATGTTAACCTGATCTGTAACTGGTACGCTTATTAATATGGTTGGACCATGAGTTTCGTGGGATATATATATATATATATATATATCAATTCTTGTGGTGATGTTATGGAAGTGCCTTTGCTTAGAGGGGCTGAAAAGGAACTTGTATTCGTTAATCCAGTATTAAAATTTAGAAGACCCAGCTCCCCATTGAAAATAATGTAGTTTATTAATTGTTATGTGATTTTGGTCAATTTTCGAAAGCTTCTATGCACATACACTCGCAATGCGATGACTGGAATCGACGGTAGCAGAAATCTTCTTCTCTTTTGTTCCGATTCTTCACTAGATTAATTAGAAGTAAATATATAATTAGAATGAAGTAAATGTACATTTGATATTACTAAATTATTTTAAAATTATAAATCCGAGTGTTCCGAAGACCAATTAATTGAAATCCGGAGAAAGTAACAACAGTCGTGCTGACTTGCTGAAGATGAAGAAGAGGCGAGTTAATGACGAGGTTGTAACCTATACAGATTATCATAAGCTGAGTTTATTGTTTTGGTGGAAATTAGTGAGTCAGAAGTAATGAGAAATAAACAAAAACGTTATATTTTATAGAAAGTATTAATGGTGTTTTTACACGATATGTATTTTACATATGTGCTGTCACTTATTTCATCCATATGTAATTCCCTATGTGTGTCAAAATTAGCGGCGTACACAAAACATTTATTTTTGTGTTCAAATCGGCAAATGTATTTTACATATGACATAACCTATAAACAAAAAAATCACTTTTATTTTTTCTTAAATCAACATATTTGTTTTATTAAACACCTACAAACGAAATAATAATTTGTAATTGTTGCCTTTTCATCCTTTTCTTTGACTTGCAATTGAAATATTTTCTTCCAACAATGCGTTACATTCAAACAGCTGATTTCCTTATGTTTCACATACGAATATATTTTTTCCTATTCGGAAAAAATACATATGTAATTGCATATCGTTTTGAAACATTGAAATTTCCGTATGTTTCACATGACGAGTTCGATTTCCATATGCCAAAAAGTGACAGCACATATGTAAAATACATATCGTGTAAAAACACCATTAGATAAAGATAAAAAGAGGATATAAAGATAAAAAGAGGATAATTTCATTTTTCAAAGTGATCATACATGCAGGGACAGAAATAAATGTCCAAAGTGAAAAAAGGAGATTGAAACAAATAACAGCCTGTTTTTGTAAATGTAAAATGTCCATTTTTTACTCATTTTGGTTTTTGCAAACAAATTACGGGTTGTAGTGAGTGAGAAATAGGAAAGAGCTTTTGGTATTCGTATTTTTCTGGTTTTTGTAATACAAAACGGAGCGTTATTTACGAACAAAAATGTCAAAAACAAACGAAGAGAAAATACCATTCGTTTAAAAAAAATAATAAAGAAAACTATTTGTTCATTACAATTTGTGTGTTGTTAGTGAAAAGAACGTTACAAATATCGAAAATTCTGATGAAATATATAAGAAATGGTTTGTAAAAAATTTATATATCCCTATGAAATGTAAAAAATCATATTGTATTGTTTGAACCCCTAGCAACAAAAGAACAACGGTTGCCCAATTCCAAAAATTGGTGGATCTCATGGAACTTAACCCACAATTAGAACTGGCCGTCCTGTTTTCGGATCCAATAAATTTGAAGTGGATAACAAGTGGAATAATGTAGCTGTATCATTAAATGCCGTAGGTCTACCAGAGAGAACATGCTCTGAGTGGAGAAAAGTAAGTGAAGGGTCATATAAAGCATTTTAGAAGACAATATAAGATTACAATAAACTTTTTTTTACAGACTTGGGCAGACCTAAAAAGCCGCACTAAGCAGAACATTGCTGAAAATAAAAAGTGTCTTAAGGGAACAGGTGGTGGACCATGCCGCCTTAAAACATTGTCTCCGCTGGAACTACAAGTAGATAAAGTCTGTCAGTTATCGACTGCTGGAGCTCCGGATGGTAATGTGTTTGGTATCGAAACCGCAAATCCAAATGAATTATTATGTGAAATGGATGGAGAAATTATTGAGTGCTTCAGTCCATTATCTGATACCAACGGATCAATTGATGTAGCTCAAACCCCTATGAATAACAAATCTTCTGAACAACCTTTTACCAAAGAAGTGAAAACAACAAGAAAGTCGAGCCGAAAAAGATGTTTTAGTGATTCGAAGAAACATGACAACAAAGAAGATAACCAAATGAAACTCTTGCGTCAGCAGGTAGAATCACAGGAGCAGATATTACAAGCAATTAATATTCAAGCAGAATCGTCCAAAGTCATCGCATACTCAATCAAAGCCCAGAACGAAATTTTACGGAATTTAGTAGAATCTGTTAACGTTATTGCAAAAACAATCGAAACTATTTGTCATAATTTACAGAAAACGTCGTTAACGTCTTCTGGAATTTCAAGGATATTTTCGGCATCGTGTATTCTCCTTTGGGGAATATCTTGCTTTTCTTTATAATTAAAATTAATTGCAATCGTACCAAACATTTTGAATTTTCTATTTTGACACTTCTTATGTAAAAACAACTGTTTGTAAACAATAAACAGAGTTACCCTCATTTTGCAATAATTCGATTGGAAAATTTGCAACCAGACACTAAAAGAAACACTTTGCCAATAATGGTTAAAAACGAATGATAAAGCTCAATCGTTTCTAGATGAAAGCTTTTACAATTATTACAAAAACCAAATTTTCGACGTATACGTTTTAATACGAACGATACGTGTGACTGCCAGAACAAATTACAAAAACAGGCTGTAAGTATTGTGTAGCAAAAACAACAGATTCGAGATCTTATGGGCCGATTGCAACTTTTCAGCAGGTGGGAACAACAATAAGCAAAGAGATCCACAGGAAGTAACATCTAAATTGGACAATTATGTTAATGACATTTTGACACCGTATACATACATTTCGGTTGCTAAGAAGCCCAAAAACAGCCCTGCATAAGTCAGGAGTGCAAATGACAAAAATTATGTTGAAAGAACCATTTGGCATGTCAAAATTGCTTAGTTTTCTAGACCGATTTGATAAGGTGTTGGAAAGTGGTGAATTTTATGCACATCCAAAAGGCACTGGAACTCTTGACAACAACAACTGGTCTAGTATGTATAAATTATGAAAAAATAAATCTTTAAGCAGCACAAGGCCTCGCAAGGTTCAGTTTTGGGGCTGTCATTTGTCTTATGCCATAACAGGAGAAGTAACAGTGGCAACCATGGATCTTAAGTCTGGTGGAGGACAAAATATTGGTGGAATGAAGAACTGACAATAGCTTATAGAAGACAGCTTGAAGCGTTGAAAAAATCTAGAGAGTATCCATGTTATAACTTGGAGAAAACAACAGAATAATTGAGACATGGAAACAAATTGCGCAGAGAGCGAAAACTGATAGCTTCTATGAAAAGACTGAAGAAGTTAATGTCAATGAAACACATGGAAGTTCCAAAATAATGGCAGAAAAATAAATGACACGATACACAGTACATGGAATCACTACAGGTTACAGACAATAATTTCATTCTTACAACAGAAGAGAGGAGAGACTAGGTGGTATCTTGTGAATTTGAGCACTCTGAGATGATCCTATTTGGCAATAGCAAGGTTTCTACTTTTGAACATGACAAGAGAAGGGCTCTGCCACTCATAACAAAACGCTGTATGTATTATGTGTTTGTGGAAAATGAGAGGAAGCAGTCATGGAGAATAGCCAAAATCGTTCATATTCCAAAACTAAATTCGGATTTACAACTTGAGAATTTCTAATCCATCTCTCTTATTTCTGTTTTTGTGTAATGTACTAACCTCATACTAAAAGGGATTTTTAGTATATTATCTGAATAAGTAAAATATCTGATTTTTTTTTTACACAACATGAAGTTTTATATCGCGAACAATTCTGCATCATTAACTCAAAAATTATATATCCCGTCTTCCAGCAAATTAGCTATATAAAGGGTATTAAGATACAGTAAGTGAATAAGTTCATATTCTTACGAAGAATCATTACGAGTTCCCGAACAGCAAAACATATCATTATAAACATGTAAGTGAAGAGTTAAAAGGAAGCACCATTTTGCTCAAATGCTTAACGACGGTGAGATGAGGCCTTCACCTGAAACTGTCTAGAAAATTATTATAAGGAATACCTATAACAACGAGTGGTTATATTAAATAATAGCAGAAAATCTTAGCAAAGTCCAGCTATTGCGTAACCTTTAACGAATTTGACGATATCTTCGAAGGAATCGACATTATTCCTTAGGTATATTGAAATACAATACATGCTATAAGTCTGCTTTTCCACAGGCAGATTTTTATTTGGCAAATTTTTTGTTTTCTCTTTTGAAATTTTCGCTTGCTTTTACATTACCAAATTTTTCTTTGCCAAATTTGGGAATCAAAATACAAAAGAAAGAAAATAAAAGTCAAAAGTGTTTGCATTTTAAAGATTTTTTAATATTTTATTTATTTTTTATATATTTTATTATATAAATTGCAAAAATTTAAAATTAAATTTCACTTGCACAAATTAAAGCAACAGGTTTGTAAACAAAAGCCGGCTGCGTGTCAGTAAAGCGAATAAGTTCAAAAGGAAATGTCAACAAAATTGTTTTCAACGAACAGAGCAAAGCAGAATTTGCTTGTACGGCAAATTCTGAACAGGCAAATTTTTGTTTTTCTTCCTCGCACCCCTCTCGCCTACAAACTCAGTATTTGCCAAATAAAAATTTGCCTTCCTACTGTGGAAGTAGCACTTCACAAGGGTTGGATGTGATATCACATGTTTTGGTACCTATAATGTATCAAATAATGATAGATACCTCTTCAAATTTTATATTATGTACTCGTTCGCGAGCTTTATGTAATGAAAAAGGCGCTTGAAATTGCGGAGAATGATTATGATAATCATGGCCATCCGTGACATCACAAGATGATGTTCAGCCCAATTAATAGATCTAAGTCGCATAGGTGAACCAAATATAACAAAATATCCAACAATTTACAAATATAACAATATAAGAAACTATTTCGCTGTAATTCCGATCCTAATCCAGTTCCAACATGTGATATTAGACTATATTTAAACCATTTTATGGATCACCTATTTTTTTACTTTTTCGACAAGACATACACACAACAACCTGTTGCGTACAATTATTTTATATTTGACAGAAGAAGCCACAACCTACAGAGTTGGATTTTTATATTCATATCGAGTCTACGTTGAATTATTGTACCATAATTAAAACCTATTTTTATACCCTCCACCATAAGGTGAAGTATATATTAAATTTGTCATTCTGTTTGCAACACCACGAAATAACCATCGAAGACTCCATACAGTATATATTCTTGATCAGAATAAAATTCTATGTTGATTTAGTTATGTCCGTCTATAGTAATCACGATAGAGATCGCAATAATTAAAAGGGCTTTTGCACATACATTGCAATTACTGCTGGGAAGTTTGGTATAGAAAGTGGTAATTTGTAATTTGGGTAGTCATTTGGTAACACATCTTCGTATGTTGTAATTTTTTACGATATCCCCTGTATAATGTGGGTTTTGATCCCAATTTTCTGTAATTTCTTTGTGACACAGCCCGAGTTATAAATCTCAGTTTATAACCCGCAACCAATTTGTATATGGCTATATTGTACTCTAATACGACATATACATTAGAACTTTTTACCGGGTTAACCTAAATTATGAGGATTTATTTGACATATATACAAAGGAATTGACAACTGAAACACACTGGGCTAACGAAACCCGGTTAAATGTAAACGCACTATAGCATCATAAATAACTTTTGCTAGCTTTTTCAGTTGTCGGCATGAGTGAACATTTTTTCGCTGTTTTCGCAGTGCCATTGTAAACTTTTAATTTTTTATTTGTTTGCAAAAACTAGAAAAGTTTGCGGCAGTTCATATTTTTGACATTTAAATTACGCAATCATTAAAGTTTCACCCTTTCAGTTATTTATCTACAACTAATGCACTCGTTTTCCAACACTAAACACACAAAGCTTTTCTATGCCACAAAAAAGCTTTTTCCCGTCAAGACGAACAATTACGACGCTTATTTTTAGTTGATATTTTCCAGCAATTCAAAACAGTACTTTCTGGTGCAGTCTAGTCCCTTGTACGCCATCATTAGATAAGAAGTGGATAAATTTCTATTATTTGCTGTAGATTCTGATTGAATTACCGAAAAAAAAAGAAAACTGCATCGCGTTTCAGTACTTCATTACTGTCGTTTTGTTCCCGAGAATTGTGAAATTCATCGGACTTTGGTTGCCTCTTTGTTGTTTGCTCCCTCACCAAAACAATGAATAGTTTGTGCGGTTTTCGTTTGTCCACTGTGGGCATTGTCATCGGTTGGTTCAATTTAATTGGTTCCATCTTTTCGACTATCGTGCTATGTGTGGCCTTTACCCGTTTGGATGATTTGGTGAAGCTTATTCAGGACAATATCGATAACACTACAAATGCTGTCGATGATGTGGGCATAAGGACCGGTAAGTTGCGGAATGTCAGCGACCTTTAAGTTATCTTGGAATTCTGCAATAATGTAAATATTTGTATTATGTTTTCTTTCTTTTTTCATTCTCTCGCTTCCAGCTGTTATCATTACTTTGTGCGTTTACCTAACCACCAGTGTGACAAATGTAATTGCATCTTCGCTGTTGATTGTGGGCACAGTTAAGGTATGTATCGTCGTCGTTGTTGTTTGTTATGATATTGGGTTGGGGAGACGTGTGCATAATCAGCCAAAACACAAGTCTGATGATATGTGATATTTAATATCTAGAAAATTTTAAATATCTAGAAATTTTATTTAATTTTATTTGTGAATTCGTTGCATATGGGGTTGTGCGCATTTTCTTTTATGACTTTTATCTTTTTTGGGTCTTGTTCACACTTCAAAAGCGTGTTGACTTAGCTACACAAGGAGAACGGAGTTGGAAATTTATACGACGCATATTTAGACATTTGTAACAAACCGGCAACATATGTAAAAGCAATTTAAAGGTTATTTACACTGTGCGATTTGTAATAGTTATGGTTATTTTTTCACCCACTATGATAAAATGTTTTGTCATTCATTCTTGGCCGTCTTGGCCGTCCCAATCTTCGGTATTTTGAACACGTTTTTCATTTGGCATTTTATGTTCTCATTCAATAATACATATCCGTACCAAAAATTATTAATATTTCGTGGAAATTTGGTACCAAAGGGTCTTCTTGGGTACCAAATTTCTCCACTAAAATTTATAAATATAGGTCCAATTTTTTGGGTAGTCTCCATATAAAGGCACCCCCAATTTTCGGTATTTTTGGGTTCTTGATCGCGGGTTTCAACGGAATTCGCTATAATTTGGTATGGTGTAGTCGCATATGGTAACAAATCTACCTACCAAATATTAATATTCGCATCCTTTTAGGGGTAGTTTTCATATAACCCCCTTCTTATATTAAAATAGTTGGCTGATTCGTTCCGTGTGTAGGGGTTGTCCCCATATAGGCGTATTCTACCATAGTATAGAGGGTAGTCGTTACTCGAAATAGTCAGTTTTTATCCTAAAAAGTATGGAATTCTAAGACGATTTAGCCATCGGTTGTAATCATTCCGCTTTCGAGGAATCGTGATAAAAAAAACTCGAAACTGACGATAATGAAATATATCGACCAGCATTTGGGCATCTCCCCTACATAATTATACCTCCTGAAGGATAGAATTGAGACACAAAACAACAATATTGGGTTCGAAATGGACGTATGTTTGTCATTACTTAGACATAGCCCTCATATAATTATAACCCCAAATATTCGCTAATTCCTACACTATGTGATCTAAATTGCAGTAGTTTGAGGATTGTATATTCTACCATGCGTTATTAGTATCAGTCCACGCGTTGTGGTTTTCATTAAAAATTGTTGAAATGTGTATTTGGTGTACACAATTACATAAACCGATTTGCAGAATTATCGGTATAGGTCCATTTTTGGATATCGTCCAAGTAGAGGGATGTTAGCTGAATAAAGGAAGCTATGTCTGTGCAGTTGTTAAATGTTATGTTGAGTTCGAATAAATTTCACCATGGTACATTGCAGCATAGCATGCCCTTACGCATCATTTTATGCCCTTACGCATCATTTTTAATTAATTAATAAAAATTCTACACAGTATGCGTGTTTTCAATTCGAACGATATGTGATTTGTGTGTTGGGGTCATTATATTGCTAAAAAGAGATTTCCATCTCCGGCAGCGCTCATACATCCCCATACCAAGAGCCTACTCCGTGCTTTACGGTCGGAATTGTGTGCTTTTCAGTTTAACTGGTTTTCAGGTTGTTGCAAATCTAATTCTCGGTTTAGTGTCTCATTTTTTTTTTTTTTTGACAACACATCGAGTATTTCCGCTATTTTCCGTTTATATTTTCCTAGTTTAGCATGGTGAAGAACTTATATTCTCTCAGCAATCCTTGTGTGACCTTTAACCGTTATTAAGTTGTAAATAATAGCAGTGGGTAATACAGTACTTTACGCTTATAATCCATTACGTTTAAAGGCCAAAAACGGATGTAAACGACGAGAGTACCATTTACTGACAAGATTTTTTCCCATTTCATACAAAGTACTTGTTCTGTTAAAGAATTTAAATTTATAATCAAACTTCAGTCAACGAAATTTGCCATTTATTTTTCTCAATGGGTAATGGAACTCCATTAAGAAATGCCAAAGCTATGTATATAATTTGGCATTGCTTCCATAAAACGGCGTGCTAGTTTTAAGCAGCGTTCGAAAATAAACATTGTGGTACCGTTCCATAGTGTTCTGTACCGTACCAAGGTGGATAGGTACACTAAAATAACGTACTGTACCGGTACACAAACACTAAAAATATTTTTAGCGTTACTGTTCCGGAGCACAACGAAAATCTTAGCGTACCTGCTGCGGTACACTAAAAAATCGTAGTGTACCGACAGCGGTACACTAAAAAATCGTAGTGTACCGACAGCGGTACACTAAAAATCGTAGTGTACCGACTGCAGTACATTAAAAATCGTTGTGTTCCTCTGGACGGAACACTAAAAATGTTAGTGTTCCGCTTATCGCAACACTAAAAATCTTAGTGTTCCACTTGCCGGAACACTAAAAATCGTAGTGTTCCGGCAGTGGTACCAAAAATCGTAGTGTTCCACTGGTCGGAACAATACAAATCGTAGCGTAACAATACAAATCGTAAGTTTACTTGCAATTAAAAAAGTGAAAATGTCCATTTGAAATAGGTAGGATAAAATTTTCATTAATTTACACAACGAACATATTTTCCATAATATTGGGAGATCTCCTTGTAAAATTCTAGTACGAAAATTTTTTTCTTAAAACAATTATACCTGCATCCATCTATGATTCATACTTTTAGGAAATTTTAGCAAAAATATACAAAATTTGGTGATTGTCACACAATCAACATAATTATTACCTGCTTATTCATTAAAAGAAGTGTACAAATTACGCGGGTATGAAAAAAATATTTTTATGATTTTGGGATAAATGTTACAAAACCACATATTCTTTATGATTTTTGCACAGGTAGTCTTATGCAATACATTTTTCCGATCAGCGCAATCGATTGTCAGCGAAAATGTAATCCAATGGAATTTTCAGTTGCGAGTTGGCATCAGATTGAATTTTCACTCGACGACCTTTTTTAGTTATAAAATATTTATTATTTAAAACTGTAGATGCTAATAAAATATTACTAATTTTTAATAAAATATAAACAAATACAAATTTAACAAGTTTTCTATTTTTTAAATCTATTGACAAAAATATATAAATTTTATTCATACAAAAAATAAAATATAATTAATACATCTTTTTGTGTTCCGACAAATGGAACACTACGATTTTAAGTGTTCCGCCAAGTGGAACACTACGATTTTTAGTGTTCCGCCAAATGGAACACTACGATTTTTAGTGTTCCGGCCAGTGGAACACTACGATTTTTAGTGTTCCGGCAAGTGGAACACTACGATTTTTAGTGTTCCGACCGCGGTACGCTACGGTTTTTTAGTGTTCCGACAGCGGTACACTACGATTTTTAGTGCTCCGACCGCGGTACACTACGAATTTCGTTGTGCTCCGGAACAGTAACACTAAAATATTTTTTAATGTTTGTGTACCGGAACACTAACTCTAAAAATTTTTTAGTGTTTGTGTTCCTGGTACGGTACACTACGATAGTGTACCGTTTTTTTGCGAACACTGGTTTTAAGGCATTTTGAAGATCCAAGCCCTAATTTCATGCGATATAATTGAAGGGAGCTCCAATGTAATGGGACCACCAGAATTATTAAATATTGCCGACTTATGGAGGAGGATATAAACAATTTCATCCGAACATAACATTTTAAATTGTGTTAATATCTATTAATATGCTGACATGACAAAAATGTATAGACCCGATCAATAATATATAATTTATAAGGTTATTTATTATCTACAACAGATATGACCTCTTTCATACAAATGTGAACATCAAAATGAATTATAGGCCACCACTCGGTGTGCGTAATTTGTTTTGTCACAGTTCCAAAATCTAAAAAATGGCCTGATTGATATGTAGTATTCCAGGAAGCGTATAGTGATTGTTCCTATTGTGTCTTTTCGAAATTTTGCAACTACCTATCAGAAAAGAAATATCTATCTCTAAATCTAAAACCTCACTGCTAAACCCATGGAATATTGATCATTGAAAACCACTAAATTTGGCCCTATGAGACAGCCTCTTTTTAACATTAAGTGTATGGAAATTCGTTGACAATATTTTGTATATGTTATTCAATAATGACACCTCCTAATTTTACTTTATAAATTCATATTATAATTTCTGTCTTCTTCATTGGACGTAGAAACAAATTTATAAGGATACATTTTCTTATTTAACCGTTAAACTTGGAAATCTGCTAAGAAGAGGATTTTAAATCCTAGTGTGTTTTTTGATAAGAACTTCACATTTGCATAAGATTATGAAATTCTCATTTAATTGTGTTTACCCTTTCATTTGTTTATTTTTCACTCGTATTTTATGGAATGGTTTTTATTGTATTTTTAATAACTTTTCTTGCTTCCCTTTTTGCAGGAACGTCATCTTCTGTTGACACCTTGGTTGGTCAATGCCTACATTTTCATCTTTTTCAATGTCCTCAACTTCATATACATGATATATGTCGCTATTGCTAAGGGACTTCCAGTAGGCTCAACAATTGGAACACTCATTGGCACTGCACTGGGTTTGGGTAAGTAAAACCAAAGGAAAAAACAGAAAAATGAATCATCATTATCGGCATAGTTATCAATCATGCATGTTGGGAGCCCGTCCGACATGCAGGGCAATGTGTTTTTCTACGATTTGCTATTATAAACAATTATTTATTTGCGGTGATTTACCCGATTTGTGTTCTGTTTTTTTTTTTACATTATCAATTATAATTTTATTATTTTTGCTTACGTTGCATATTTGTGTGTGTGTTATTGTGTGCACATGAATTGTGATATATTGAGGTGGTACGGAAAGAATTTAATTAAGTGATCTGGATTTATAATTGGCTTGCAAGCTAAAATTATAATCTTCAACTTAAAATGCAAACTGTAATAATAGCTTGATAATTTCTATTAATAATAAGCAGAATAGATACGTATTGCAATATCTGAAAACAATAATTCAAAAGAAATACTATTTCGCATAAACTCTTAGCCTCACCCTTAAATCTCTAATATTATTTTAGTAGTTTTGGCGGTTTATTTGAGATACCATCTGTATTTTGTTTTTGCAAAATAGTCTTGTTAACCTCGAAGTGAGGCACCAGCGAAATTCTCATGCAGTTTATGTCGTTGGTCAGCTAAGTACTTCGCTTTGTTACAAGAGACTAAGGGAACTGATGAGGATCAGTGGCGTGATCCGAAACTATAGTCTTCCCTGCCTTACCCCTCGGCAAACAATGTCATACATTCTCCACTAATAAATAGTTGTTTTTTATAAAAACAACAAACTGGGATTCAGCCTGACTATTTTGCAAAAACAAGAATATTATTTTATTTACTTCATATCATAAACGATTCGATGTACTAAATTTCGAAGGACCACGTTTAAGATGGGGTAGTCAGACGTGGCACAGATTTGGCACAACTCATTTATTTGGCCCAAGGACATTAGATATAGCTCCCATATATATTTCCGGCCGATTTAAGGTAAATGGTGCACCAAAGTCCCTGTATATCTTTCGATTTGCACGAAATTTGGCATAGCGTACTGAATTAGGCCTATAATAACGTACGTGAAGTTTCGTGAAAATCGGTTCAGATTATATATAGCTACCATATATATTTTCATCCGATTTTTCGTAAATGATGTACCAAAGCCTCTACATTTCTTTCGATTTGCACGAAATTTGGTATAGTGTACTGAATTAATTCTAGAATGATGTGTGTTAAGTTTCGTGAAGATCGGTTGAAATTTAGATGTAGCTCCCATATTTATTTTCGTCCGATTTAAGGTAAATGGTGCGCCAAAGTGCCTAAATATCTTTCGATTTGCACGAAATTTGGCATATCGGTTTAGATTTAAATATTGCTCACATATATATTTTCGTCCGATTTATGGTAAATGGTGCGTCAAAGTCCCTAAATATCTCTCAATATGCACGAAATTTTGCAAAGCATACCAAATTAAGTCTAGAATGATGTGTGCTGAGTTTCGTGGAAATCGGTTCAGATTTAGATATAGCTCCCACATATATTTTCGTACGATTTAATTTAAACAGTGAACAAAGTCTCTATTTACCATTCGATTTGCACGAAAAGCGTAATGACTTAAGTCTAGAATTATGTGTGTTAATTTTCCTGAAAATTGGTTCATATTTAGATATGTCTGCCACATATATCGACGCCTCCGAACCATAGTATGCTAAGTCGACTTAGCATGTTTTAAAGTACTACGGTCCTTAATTTATATTCTCTGAAATTTTAATAATCATCGGCCAATCCAAACCAAAGTTATAAGCAAAAATGTACTTAGCATGGCCCGTAAGATATATGAAACTTCCATACTTTGAGAGCTTCTACTGAAAAACATACTTTTCAGACTTAGCATACTATGGTTCGGAGGCGTCGATATATTTTCGTCCGATTTTAGGTAAATGGTGCACCAAACTCCTCCGATTGACACGAAATTTTGAACAACGTATCCAATTGAGTCTAGAATGATTTTTTTGTGATGGGTGCAGATGCTGACATAGCCTCCATATATATTTCGAACGGATGTCTGATTGATATTGGCGAATAGTGTGTATCAAGTGTGCTATAAATCGATTTACACAAATTTGTCTCATTGAAATTTAGCATAGGTTGTAGGAAAGCATATGTATGGATGGAGGGTATCATATAGTCGGCCCAGACAGACTTTACTTACTGGTTTTTATTACTTTTCCTATAATTTAATTCCTTATATCCAAATCCAGTACCTATAAGAATTTTGTATACAATTGTCCAGAACATCTTTAGTGGGTTGTCGGTGTTATTATAATACAATATCAACAACAACACAACTTATCCATATAAGTTGTGTTGACATACATCGTTAATGTTTATATGACTCAAGGCCCACAAAAAACCCACACAAACCATATTCGTATTAATTATTACATTTTATTTTTTGTATTATCTTTTATAATAATTATTTTCCATCGTCTTTTTTCTTCTTCTTTCTTTTTTCACAGTGATTCAATTGATTATCTGGAATGCCATTTATTCGCTGTTCAAACAAATTCGTGCCAATCGTGATTTGCAACAACGTCTATTGCCAACCACTTCGGCTGCTCAATATCCCAACTATACCAAAATGCCGCCAACTGTTGAATAAACCTAAAGGAGGAGGACAGCATCTTTAATTTTTTATATAAATAAAATACAAAATATATAAAACAATCTCACGATAATGGACTGATCAACAATCAATGAAATCCGTTAACAATTTATCTTGGATAGTGTATAATACGTTTTGTATTATCATCCTCCCCCACGTCATAATCTTGGAACAAAATTCTTTCTACCAAAACATTTGGAGTATTCAAATTCATATGTGATGTTTTTTTATAATTATAAATCATTATTATTAATATTAATATCTATATATATACATATTTATCAATTATATCCCGCCAAATGATATATGTTATTAAAATATTTATATACAAAAAATAAAAAAAGGAAAAAACTTTTATTAATTCAAATACTATATATGTATACACCGAATTTTTTCGAAATAAAATTATTCGATTTTGAAGTTATCCAATACAATGTGTTTTGTTTATAATATTGAAATAATGGAAAATTGTGAAAAGTGATTAATATTACAATGGTTAGTCAAATTTTCATTATTTAAACAGAATCGGGAAGAAAATGGAAAATCTGTTAACTTATTTTTGGATGTACGGAATTACGACTGGAAGAGGGTATCCGGAGAGAATGTGCCACCTCTATCGGCTTCAGCCCTAAGTCTGTGGGAAGATTTGTTAGCTCGGATGAATACCTAAATAAGTGATTTGTGGCAGGAAGGACATTAATTTATAATCCGGGAACAATGTGTTCTCAATAAGTGGATTATCGTATCCGGAACTTAGTTCCACCAGAATGGATTGAGTTTGAGTTACACAATGGACTGAGGTGATAGACTTTGGCCAAGTAAGACTAGAGTTGGATAGTTCCGGAACGAACTAGTTCATTGGAACTATTCCGAGAAAGGAACGATCGGAACTAGTTCCAGCTCTGTAATTAATATAGTTTATTTTTCTGATCTCGTTCCTTTCAAAGTAACTATGTAGGAGTCGGAACTATATGGAGCAAAGGAACTATAAAGAGCAAAGGACCCGTATTGAGTAAAGGAACTATATGGAGCAAAGGAACTATTTGGAGCAAAAGAACTGTGTGGAGCAAAGGAATTATTTTCCATATAGTTCCTTTGATCCATATAGTTCAAAGGAACTATATGGAAAAAAAGAAAACCACAAAAAGAACGATGAACAGAGAGATTCAAAGGAACTATGTACGAGTCGGAACTATATGGAGCAAAGGAACTACATTAAGGAACTAGTTCCTTTTTAAAAAAGGAACGAGAAAGATCGATCCGCTGAGTGAACTAGATTCCCCAACTCTAACTAAGACTCAGGTCGTTTCGGATCGTAGACCCCTCTGTCGGGGAAACGAGCCATCACTGTTGTTGTAGCCAGGCCTATTGATTTTATACAATGGGCTGAGGTGACAGACGTTTACCGCGAATGACCCGAGACATCACTTATGGGATGGTTGAAACGCAGGAGGATACGTTATTGCATCTGTAAGCGCATAGTTGTTACATCGAGTTCGCTATCGACGATCTTTTGGCTTCCGATGTAATAACGTATTGGATTCCCTCACGATAATACCTGAAGTCCTTACGGAAGTGTCGTGGAGGCAAATTAGTTATCACTTGATATGATAATTGGAATGAAGATGGATGTTGGTTCAGTATGTTATTGGCTTCGGAGACTTCTTGTAGACGATCTTTTGACGTCGGATAAAATTACGTCAGGGATGTCTTCATGTTAACATCTGAAGCCTGACGGAAGTGTAGGTGGAGGTGGATCTACAATCACTGGATGATGGTTGGACAGAATCCCGGTCTCCTCATGGAGTTGATCGACGCTCATCAACACAACCCGTTGCAATTCGACGTGTCGTTTAAGAAGGAATTCCAATCAGGAGGTTGCATAATAAGGGAAGGCACTTGTCCTTACCAATGTTTCCTTATATTTGCCTTAGAAGGTGTCAGCCAGAGCTTTTAGAACTTTGTTCCTTTCTGGAGGGTTACTCTGTATTGCGATGCGTAAGAAAAATTGTATCGCATCGCGTAATTGGTACTCTCTAATTCGTTTTCGTATCTCCTTTCGCATCTTATTTACGCAGGACAGTTGCAGAGTTCAAATGCGAAACAACGCGCCAACAATTTGTAGACAAAACTGGATGATGACCTTAATTCAAATGGACCTCCTGTAACAGATGTCACTGGTTGGAAAAAATAATCTATATATGTAAAAGAGTTGCGTTATAACGCCCAGATGAAACGGCTAAAGCGAGAAATTTGAAATTTGGCATGTAGGTCCGTTTTGGTGCGTAGGCGTGTGATAAGGCTGGGTTTTTGGAAATTCGCACTAAAAACTGTATTACGGGGCAATGGTAGACGAGAAAATCTGAATTTTGGTACGTGGCTTTGGCTATGCCGAACGAAGTGGAATGTGTAAAAAAATTTTGAAATTTAGTACTAAAAGGTACTAAACATTATACTTGAATGGAATATGTAGATGTACATATCTGAAACTTGATATGTAGCTTAAACTAATACAAATAGAATGACTTGCAAAAATATTTTTCAAAATAAGTACTAAAATGTATTACGCCGGAACGGTTAAAAGTAGAACTCTAAAATTTTGTATACAGAATGTGTGACCAAATTTTGGAAATTAGTACTAAATTAGTACTAAAGGTACTACGATAGAACAAGTAGGGATAGATATCTGAAATTTGGTATGTAACTTAAGCTATTAAAAATAAAATGATGGACAAATATATTTTATGGAAATTAGTACTAAGATGTACTAAATAGTACTAAAAACTTTATTTCGCCGGAACGGTTGGAACTACAACTCTGAAATTTGATACGCAGTGTCGTCAATGATAAACAAATCAGAAAGTGCGCACAAATTTTGGAAATTAGTGCTAAAGGTACTAAACATTATACTACGATGGAACAGGTAGAGATAGATATCTGAAATGTGGTATGTAACTTAAGATATTACAAATAGAATAATGTACAAACATATATTTTAGAAATTAATAGAAGTTATAAAATGTCTAAATGTGAAACTTCGCATATAGCCTTAACTATTACAGAAAGAATACTATGCATAACATTTTTTTGAAAAAAAAAAAATGATGATAAAAGGTACTAAATAGGTACAAATAGTAACCTGTTATTAAATATTTATCGAAACTATGACAATAAGCATTTATACATAAATATTTTGCAGAAATAAGTTCTAAAATGTACTAAAAATTACAACATTGTATACGGCGGTAAGGGCGGATATAGAATTTGGGTACAAGGCTTTTTCTATGAAAAACAATGATTTTCGCTATTTTGTTTTACATTTCTACTTAAAGTACTCAATATTATATACGACAGAACGAGCAGAGGTAGAGTCCTGAAATTTTGTATGTATATTTAGCTATAAAAAAGTTAAAAAATGTTTTTTTATTTTGTAGTAAAAAGTACCAAATAGGAAAGGTCAGAGACAGATACCCGAATTTTAGTATTTGTCTTTGACTATGGCAAATATAAATATACGAAAGCTGTGCTCAGATTAGTAGGATAAAAGCATCAACGTTTCTGTTCGAAAGAAATGTGGAGAAAGACCTGAGATTTTCATAAAAAAATGAAGATATAATAATATGGCAGTTTTAAATTTTTACTTAATCCGAAAGTATATTGTGTAGCTAAATCAATTTTTATTTATTTTAACTATAAAAAGTTCTATAATCAATTTGGAACAGGTTTGACAAAATCGAAAGATCGAAAAGTCGACTTTTTAGTCAAAGGCAAAAATCAAAAATTCGACTTTTATTTGCTAAATCTTACTAAATGTTGTCTGTTTACTTTTTTAAGTATTATCACAATAGAGAGTAAAAACGGCTTACTCTCTGAACTTAAACTTACAGAATAAATGTTACTGGAAAAGTAACCAGACACACCTATTATACGAAAGTTTCAAATTTTTACTTAATCCAAAAGTATATTGTGTAGCTAAATTAATGTTTATTTATTTTAACTATAAAAAGAACCGCTAACGACGTAGCGGGTATATGCTAGTGTTTTATATTTTTTATATAAAATGTGAAACTATGTGTGCATATTTACAGGTTGGTGTTGATAATCACTTTGTCCAAGCAATTTCAAAACAGCGGCCACTTTTATTGGAGTTGGAATTGCTGTGGATCTATTTGGAACGACGAGGTCATTTTTAATAGCGTTTACTAAATACATAAGCGTATCTTTATTGAGTCGAAAATTTTTTATAAATTTATAAAAATTAAATATTTGAAAACGTTTTGTCACATAACTCGTACTTCTATGTGTTCACATAGGAAGAGTATATGTAATCGATATCTTAAAATTCTTTTTTTCAATTCGTTTATCATTTTTGTTTAAAAAACACAACAAATATGCTTTTATTTACAATATTTTGACGTTTCCTTTTGTCATTCTTCGTTATTGTTTATATAGTTGTGCCAGTGTTGCCCTATTTTCGATTTATTTTGCGAATGCGTTTGCGTGGGCGATATAGAGTACCAAATTGTACTCCTAACGCATTTAGCTTTCGCATTGCACTTGCTTTCGCAGCGCAATACACAGTAACCCCCTGGTAGATGTAATTAGAGTTGCGAGTAGATATCAAGGAGGTTTTCGATAACCTCAGGATTATGGCAGAAGCTCCAAGCTCTCAATTGACTTCTCGCGTTCAGCAGATTAAACGAGCTATGGGTAATTGAAAAAATCCACGCCTGTCCTTAGTAAAACTATTCTTTAAAAAATCACGCCTCTGCTGTACTTAAAAAAATCCTCTAAAAATCCACGCCTGTGATAGTCCTTAGAAAAAATATTCTTTAGAAATACACGCCTGTACTAGTCCTTAGAAAAAAATATTCCTTAAAAATCCACTCTTTTACCTCGGCATATATAAAATTTTAAATAAAATAAACAGTAGCTTCTGATTAATTTTCTCACTATACACGTAATTTATTAGATAATATGTTTCACATACAATTTTTGTTGTTGTTATTTTTTTTTTGTAATGAATTAATCTTATATAACTAAATTTCAATGATATTATTTACGACATGCACTCATTGCTAAAAAATAAATAAAACAGCACACTTTATTACTTATATTCTTAAAACGTATTAATTCAAAAATGGAATTAAGAACTGCCCAATAATATTAGTTTGTGTCGTCGTTCCCTGGAGGAAGAGGGGGGACTACTTTTGTTTTTATTAATAACAACAATTACATAAATAAGATGACTGACATCAAGGCATTCGTTGTCAACAGTTTGCGTTTATTTTGACGTTTTGCATGTTTGTTATGGTCAGCGAAAGACAGACATCAAAACGTCACACAGTGGATGAGGAGGAGTAGTGGATGATTATGGTATAATGTGGAAGGAAAGCCGCCTAACCACCACAACCACCAAATCGATTTGCAGATCATGCGGAACAGTTGCTATTTACCCAAGCCAATCCACATATAATTGGGATCTATAAAATTCGAACCATGGGCCCATTGGCCATGTGGATTCATTTCGACCAGGGAACGTATCTTCTGTGATGGCCGATAGAAACGTATTGCCTTTATCCATTCCGCTGCACTATCTGTATTACCTTCGGGATCGTGTAGATGATGATGTAAGTTGCCAAATGTTGGATCACCCTCTAGCAGCTTCTGTTCCTCTGAGGACCATTGATATTTTTCGCTGAATTGTACATTTTTGGAGAGATCACGAAAAAATTTACCCAAATTTACCATGGAACCTGAAAGAAGAAAAAGACAAACATAAATAGTCAATATCGATAAACGAATATTATTTTTTCTAAGGTCTAGCACATGCGTGGATTTCTAAAGAATATTTTTTCTAAGGTCTACCACAGGCGTGTATTTTTAAAGAATATTTTTCTAAGGTCTAGCACATGCGTGGATTTTTAAAGAATATTTTTTCTATGGTCTAGCACAGGCGTGGATTTTTAAAGAATCTTTTTTCCAAAGCCTAGCACAGGCGTGTATTTTTAAAGAATATTTTTTCTAAGGTCTAACACAGGCTTGGATTTTTAAAGAATATTTTTTCTAAGATCTAGCACAGGTGTGGATTATTAAAGAATATTTTTTCTAAGGTCTAGCCCAGACGTGGATTTTTAAAGAATATTTTTTCTAAGCTCTAGCACAGGCGTGGATTTTTAAAGAATATTTTTCTAAGGTCTAGCACAGGCGTGGATTTTTAAGGAATATTTTTTCCAAAGCCTAGCACAGGCGTGGATTTTTAAAGAATATTTTTTCCAAAGCCTAGCACAGGCGTGAATTTTTAAAGAATATTTTTCCAAAGCCTAGCACAGGCGTGGATTTTTAAAGAATATTTTTTCCAAAGCCTAGTACAGGCGTGGATTTTTAAAGAATATTTTTTCCAAAGCCTAGCACAGGCGTGGATTTTTAAAGAATATTTTTTCCAAAGCCTAGCACAGGCGTGGATTTTTAAAGAATATTTTTTCCAAAGCCTAGCACAGGCGTGGATTTTTAAAGAATATTTTTTCCAAAGCCTAGCACAGGCGTGGATTTTTAAAGAATATTTTTTCCAAAGCCTAGCACAGGCGTGGATTTTTAAAGAATATTTTTTCCAAAGCCTAGCACAGGCGTGGATTTTTAAAGAATATTTTTTCCAAAGCCTAGCACAGGCGTGGATTTTTAAAGAATATTTTTTCCAAAGCCTAGCACAGGCGTGGATTTTTAAAGAATATTTTTTCCAAAGCCTAGCACAGGCGTGGATTTTTAAAGAATATTTTTTCCAAAGCCTAGCACAGGCGTGGATTTTTAAAGAATATTTTTTCCAAAGCCTAGCACAGGCGTGGATTTATAAAGAATATTTTTTCCAAAGCCTAGCACAGGCGTGGATTTTTAAAGAATATTTTTTCCAAAGCCTAGCACAGGCGTGGATTTATAAAGAATATTTTTTCCAAAGCCTAGCACAGGCGTGGATTTTTAAAGAATATTTTTTCCAAAGCCTAGCACAGGCGTGGATTTTTAAAGAATATTTTTTCCAAAGCCTAGCACAGGCGTGGATTTTTAAAGAATATTTTTTCCATAGCCTAGCACAGGCGTGGATTTATAAAGAATATTTTTTCCAAAGCCTAGCACAGGCGTGGATTTTTAAAGAATATTTTTTCCAAAGCCTAGCACAGGCGTGGATTTATAAAGAATATTTTTTCCAAAGCCTAGCACAGGCGTGGATTTTTAAAGAATATTTTTTCCAAAGCCTAGCACAGGCGTGGATTTTTAAAGAATATTTTTTCCAAAGCCTAGCACAGGCGTGGATTTTTAAAGAATATTTTTTCCAAAGCCTAGCACAGGCGTGGATTTTTAAAGAATATTTTTTCCAAAACCTAGCACAGGCGTGGATTTTTAAAGAATATTTTTTCCAAAGCCTAGCACAGGCGTGGCTTTTTAAAGAATATTTTTTCTAAGGTCTAGCCCAGACGTGGATTTTTAATGAATATTTTTTCCAAAGCCTAGCACAGGCGTGGATTTTTAAAGAATATTTTTTCCAAACCCTAGCACAGGCGTGGATTTTTAAAGAATATTTTTTCCAAAGCCTAGCACAGGCGTCGGTTTTTAAAGAATATTTTTTCCAAAGCCTAGCACAGGCGTGGATTTTTAAAGAATATTTTTTCCAAAGCCTAGCACAGGCGTCGGTTTTTAAAGAATATTTATTTCCAAAGTCTAGCACAGGTGTGGATTTTTAAAGAATATTTATTTCCAAAGCCTAGCAGAGGCGTGGATTTTTAAAGAGTATTTTCTATAAGGGGTTTATGAACCCATAAAAATAATGAACACTATTGATATTTATTTAAGAATTGTTATTAATCATTTATTGATTCCTTACCTCCGCTAATGGCTGGCAAAAAGGGTGTTGTTTGAGTCTGTTTTGGTTTCTTATCCCGCGTACGTCCACCCCTTTTCCTGGGTATAGCTGCTGCCGTTACACTCGCTTTAACATTTCCATTTTTATCTGCATTCAAATTAGCCTCTGGGTAATTATCTGACACTGTATCATCATTATTGGAATAATTTAAATTTTCATTTCCGTTTTCCGGATCCGGATTAGAATTCATTGCAATTGTCCGTTTCATGTTGCGGGTGTTAGCGACGCTTAAAGATGGAAATACCTGCATAGACATTTTTGCATATCCTTTAGGTGCATTATCAGCAATTCTTTTAAGCGGGTCATTTGCGTAGTCATCGGCGGCGTCGTCCTCATCATCATCATCAGCAGCAGTTGGTAGAACGTTTAACCATGACGTCTTAATGGCATTGTTGTTATTGTGTTGGTTTCGATGGTTTCCTCTTTCGTCGTCATTATTTTTATTATTAGAGGACATTGTATAAAGGATATTTGCCGGAGCTGATACCAATCGATGACGTAGCTTTTGTTCCAAGTATTGGTGCGGTGGTTGTTGTTGTGGTATTTTCTGCTGCCATTCCCTAGAATTGTCCTGAACTGGCCTGAACTTTGTCATTGGCCAAATTGCATTTGCCATTTTATAAATATCAAAATCGTTTAGTCTCTTCAAATCAATTTCGAAATCACTTCCGCCTTGCCATGATGGGGTTTCAATGGCGAATGTTTCATGAACCGGATGTTGTTCAACTTTTGCCGGAATTGACGGCAAACTATTTGGTTGATGTTGATATTGACGCAACAAGTCATCCATGTTATGATACATTTGATAGGGATATGGTTTCATGAGAAAATCTATCCTTTTGTTCGTATCAACATCTTCTCCACCAGCACCAGCATCACCGCCACCCTCAACAGCTCCGCCACCGCGGTCAACCATTGTTTGGTCGGCACACACCACATGTAAATCTAAAATGAATTTTTTGAATGAAAATGGAAAGACAAAAAGAAACAATTATCATTTTAATTCATAAACATTTATAATTTTTAGATAAAATAAAAAATGTATTGACCTTTTGTTTTGTTAAACCATACACCCACACACACACACACACATCTTCACATATGCGGCCCACCACACATTTATCAATTGTGGGGGAGCGGTGTCTTAAATAGTTAAATGTCCTTTTTTGTCAATGAGCCTTTTGAATTTTTAATTAGTTTTGTTGTTTTTAATGCGACTACTACTACAACTATACGAAGAAGACAACAACAACAATAAAAACAACATTTCCCTGTTAGAGTAGATAACCAATTAAGATAAAATATGTTAAACACGTCGCAAGGATAATGGAGTGCAAAAAAAAACAGAAAGGAGTGCAAACAATGAAGTGTTTTTGTTGCTGTTGTTGTGTATGGCATAACAGGTGGATGCATGGGCGATAAATGGATATGTGTAGCAGCCCCAGATGTCATTGTTATTCTAAAACACATTATGCTGCATAGACAGCAGATGTGTGAGCGAGCGAGCGAGCCTATTATGAAAATGTCGTGGATTGCACAGTGGGTTGAAGAAATCCCGTTGTCTCCTAAAAGTAATGCGTGAGCGAAGGTGTATAATTCATAATAAGATACGATGATTTACTACGTCATTTCCATAATACCTTGGCCGAAGTTTTTTATAAATAGAAGACCGTTTAAGTGTTTTTATACCCTACACCACACTGTGGTAGAGGGTATTATGACTTTGTGGTTATGTTTTTAACAGATATAACCAAAGTACTGTTAAAGAATATATATATAGAATCACTTTCTGAGTCAATTTGCGCTCATATTCAAAAGTTCCCATATATTTTAGGAAATTCCTTCATGTTCCACATTTAGTTCCATTCAGCACTTTTCGAACAACAATTACACATTTTCAAGACTATCTCCATATATCAATCGTACGTCCAGTTTCACTAAAATCAGTATTACTTAGTACATAAAAGTCTGAATTTCCTAAACTACCTCAATCCTACACTCTAACAGTCATTTTACTTCCCATTTTCAAGATTCCACTCCTATCTATTTACCTATATCCAATTTTTAACAAATTTAGTACTTCTCGTACAAATTTCAGGAATATAGTTTTATCCGTTTCCACTCTCCGTTACTTAAATCCAAATTATTCTAAATTTAGTGAATTTAGTACTATTCGTACAAATAAATTCGAAATTCCAAAACTGTCTCCATAGCTCAATCCTGCACTTCAACAGTAATCAAAATTCCAAATCTCAGGATTCCAGCTCTATCCACCCGAATCCAAATTGTACCAAATTTAGTACCATCTAGCACTTTTCTACATCAACCCTACATCTTAATTCCACCTATGTCCAAATTGTACCAAATTTAGTATTTTTATACCCTACACAACTATGTTGTCAGGGTATTATAGCTTTGTGGAGTCCCAAAAGTATGTGTGTCCGTCTGTCCATTATAATTTGTAAACACGATACAGGCCACAGTTATGGACCAATATTTACGAAATTTTGCATGTAGAATGGGTTCTGGCCAATGAAGACCCCTATTGTTTTTGGGAAAGATCGGTTAATATTTAAGGGATGAAATGGACCAAATACTAATTTTTTGTCGGTTTTTCTGGTGGCTCCAGAGGCCGCAATAATGGCCCGAACAACGTGGAGAAGGGGATACGGCTAAAGAATAAGCATGCCTATTTTGATAAAGATCGGTCAATATTTAGCGGGTCAAATGGACCCTGACTTTTGTGTGAAAAATGACAAAATTTGTATTCTATAGCGTATATATTTACGCCTGAAGGACATAGACCCGAGAAGTTTGTATTATATCCAAGAGGAGTGGTTGACCTTTAAATTAATACCAATTATATTGTTGTATCTGCCCGGATGTGGGAGTTACACCTAAATATTTACAGGTATCTCCGTATTCGTATATTATTTAGTAACCCATTATCACTCTAGAGAGCGGAACTATAGTGCTGACCGCTTTGAAATGTTCCATGAGGTTCCAGTTATGGTCAAGGACAACGACTATAATTTTCGGTAATGATCTGATAATAATTTTGGAATGAAGTGGACTAAAAACTTAAATTTTTGTGTTATTTTCAAGTCGATCTATAGACCACAAATGAAAGCCGAACATCACAACACAACCCACAATGAAGGGAATCTGGACAATAGCTGCACTGAATACTCGTAATATTCGGAAAATATGTCAGTGTGAGGAAGAGGTGATGTTTACTTCTAATCGGGCCAGAGGGTGTAAATATCACGAAATATTGTCCAGGCTCGGAATAAACATCCACAGAAAATTTGAGTTCCGTGGTAGTTGTGCAGGGTATCGTATGGTCGGCCCCGTCCGATTATACTGCTCCGCTCACTGGTTTGTACTGCTTTCAAGTATCCATATTACAAAACTATCTCAATCATACACTCCGACATCATACAAGATTAAAATAAAATTCTATGTCAATTTAACATTGTCCATCTGTTGAAATTACGATCGAGATTTAAGATAGAGCTTTGAAATTGTCCACTGTCATTGATATTACTCTTAGGATGTTTGATATTGCAAAAGGGGTATATCAGGTATATCGGGTATATCGTTTTGATATAGCCTTTAGCCGCATTTTCCTACCGAATGGTTTGCAATTTGAAATATAGGGCTTATGAAGGCTGACATATATCTGCGCAGAAAAATATCGATACAGATCCATGTTTTTTGGTATTTTGAGAGTTGTAGGTGCATTTTCTAACCGAAAAGGCCATAATTTGGCATTTCAGGTTCTTGGTAAAGTAAATCATTTCCACAAGAAAATTTTGAATATAAGTTTTTAAATGAGATTATTTTTCAACAACATATTCCTTCCAACGCAGCAAGTTTAATTCGTTTTTTAAAATTTATCGAATGAAATCTACTTATTTTTTAGATCCAAATTTGGGTGAACCCAAATTGTTAATTTTCAATATTATTATAAACTAGTTCAATTTGTTGGCACTTGTTGTTGGCACAATATGATATGATGCCACTTGAGAGCCCCTGTCGATATGAATGACAAATACAAAAATTTTGGTAAGCTGGTATAAAACAACTCTTATTACCCGATTATGATCATGCAAAAAGAAATAAGTCGAAAAAATATTGTTCGATGGTAATTTTGCAAATGA
>NW_026881985.1:0-38064 GCF_032173495.1 Musca vetustissima
GATAGAGACCAGAGGTCTTACTAAAGACCAATTTATCTGCATAGATACCATAGGTATTTATAAAGACCAATTGGTCTGTATAGAAACCACAGGTCCTTATAAAAACCAATTGGTCTGTATAGAGACCAGAGGTCTTTATAAAGGAGCAATTGGTCTGCATAGAGACCACAGGTCTTTATGAAGACCAATTGACCTGTATAGAAACCACAGGTCTTTATAAAGACCAATTGGTTTGTATAGATACCAGAGGTCTTTATAAAGACCAATCGATCTGCATAGTTACCAGAGGTCTTTATAAAGACCAATTGGTCTGACCAGAGGATATAAATGAGCAAAATTTGATTGAAATCGGAAACAAACGGATAACGCCGCACCAGCGAGACCGACGAAAGTACTTTCGTTGATGGACTCAATATTATCTGAAACGAACTTGGTCCAATGAAACTTGTGATCTTACACCGATATTACGATGATTTATTTTTTTTTTTTTTTGAAGATGTATACCCTCATTAGTCATAAGGCTGAGAGTATAAAAATACGATTGTGGTACTTCAAAAATTTGGAAAATTTTTCCAAGTGGATTTCGAATAAATGTAAAATAATATGAAATACTTTCGAAGTCCCAGACATGCTAATAAAAATCAAGATATGAAGACAGCACAAGGAAGAGATAGTGCCACCTAGAAGAAAATAATAAACAATAAATAAGCAAGAACTCCAAACAGGGTTGCTAAGCCACGATAGATGGCAGTACAATCACTTAGGATAGGATACTTCAGATCAATCAAAAAAATTATTTCAAAATGATGGTTGAATATTTGAAAAACGAGGCTTACATCCTCCTTCAGATGAACTGCATACGAAACCCCCTGACATTCTGACATTGCATCAACACATGTAGGAAACACAATATTGTACTGGCAACGCTAAATAAGCAAGGACCCCAACCAGCTAAAAACTAAGTACAGAATGTGTAGTGGATTATGTAACAGGTTATAAACCGATGGGTTCCGGCTTCGTATCAAAGCTGAGTAGAAGGAAATGTTTTTCCCGTGGTTTTCGAATATTTGTAGAAAAATATTAAATACTTTCGAAGCCCTAGACATACTAATAAACGCCCCAGATGAAAATGGCAATACTTAAAAAGCAAGAACCCCCAACCACCGCACAAAATTGAATGAAGTGTTATCGCTAGGCCATGATAGAGGACAGCCCAATCAGGGCTGCTGATCAATAAAAATATTTCAAATTGGTGGACGCATATTTGCAAAAAGAGGTTTGTATAGACCCTCTTTCGGATGAAATGCATACGAAGTCCCCCGTCATTCTGACATTGCATTAACACATGAACAAAACACAATATTGGAATGACAACGCTACATGAGCAAGGACGCCAACCAGTGAAAAATTAAGTACAGAATGTGCAGTGGATTATGTAGCCGAGTAGGAGCAAATGTTTTTCCAAGTGATTTTCGAATATTTGAAAAAATGTGAAATACTTTCGAAGCCCCAGACATGCTAATAAACATCAATATATGAAGACAGTACAAGGAGGAGATAATGCCACATAGTGGAAAATGACAACACTAAATAAGCAAGGATTGAAGGATGAGTTATTGCTAGGCCACGACAGATGACAGCCCAATCGAATAGGAAAGGATACGGCAGATCAATCGAAAAATGATTTCAAATCATGAAGAAAACACAATATTGGAAGGGCAACACCAAATAAGCAAGAAACCCAGCAAGCGAACCAAATTCAAAGAGCCGTTGCTTCTAAGCATCGATAGATAGTCCCATTTCCTTAGTCAGGCAGATGAAATTCACCTAAAGCTCTATAAAATTCCAATAACCAAACTCAACATTAACAAATGAGGATAACATGAAATGGGAACACCAAGCGTCACCCAGAGGAAAATGGCTAATCTAAATAAGCAAAGACCTTAACTACTGCACGAAATTCAAATAGGCGTTGTTTACAGGCAACAATAGATGGCAGTCCCATCACCTAAGACAGACTATAGCAGATTGGAATAACAAAAAATGAAATTATTAACGAAAATAATCGAGTAATAGGAGACAAAGATCCTACCTCCATCCTATGACTTTTTTAAGGCCCGCATATTAAAAAAAACAACATAGGCGGTCAACGATTTTCGTCGCTTGAACATCCTGTTGAAGCGTTGAAAACCATGTTTTGAATGTGTCTCAATTGGAGTTTTTAAATATAACTATTTGCATTTTCATTAGTGGGTCTGAAAATGTATTTTGTGATCCTCATAGAAGACCATTCATATATAAGGAATTTTTAGAAGGTCTTGTATTTGTATAGCACCTCTATGAGGCCTTCCATAAAAATTCTAAACGACCCCCACTTCTAAAAAACATGTGCTGCCCAGTGTATATACAAATTATTTATTGACATTAAGGATTCACATCCTTTCTATATTCATTTATACTCTAAATTGGTTTGTCTCTTGATTGATTGAAAATAGGGTGGTGGGCTTAACTCATGATATATTAGTTTGTTAGTTATAGTTTAGTTCTTCAATTTTTTTTTTTTTGAAATTGTTACACATTGTATAGATTGTTTTATATTTTTTTCATTTGTATTATAGTTTAGATCAGCATTGCTTTTATTATCCAATATGAATTTTTAGTACATAGAGTTGTTGTTTTGTTATTTGTTTTCCTTAATCATTCTCTATACGACTTTGAAAAGTTCTAATATAAAGAAGAAACCAAATTTGTTTTGTTTTTGTTATAGGATATATAGTGTAGAGGATTTAATTGTCTCATCTTTTTTATTTTTATCAATTTTTTATAATTTCATGTTTTCAACTAGTTAGACTTGTATTGTTGTAGTAGTTTTGTTAGTTTTCTTTGTTGTTCTTATTGTTGTTTAAAACATATAAAGTAATTTTGTTGTTGTTGATTTCTTGCTAGTGGAAAATTTTCTCAAATTGTTTTTCTAAAAATATTCATTATTTTTGTTATTGTTTTAATTTTGGACTCGTTAATGTTGTTGTTTGTTTTTGTTTTATAGAATTTTAGTTATTATTATATATTTGTTTAATTATGTAGTTTTTATAGTTTAGTGTCTTTTGTAGTTTTTTGGTTTATAGGAGGGAAGAAAGCTTTCTCTTTGTTTTTGTTGTTGTTGTATTTTTCAAAGTTCTCTAAGGTACAAAGTTTTATTTTTTGTTCTAATTTGCTGTTTTTTTTTTGGGTTTCAAATAGAAATAAAGAGAAAATTTTGTGTGTGTTTCTATAGTTTTGTTGAACATAGTTTTTATAGAGATTTTTTCTAATTCGTTTTGGCGGAAGACTGTGTTTAAAAATTCAAAAAATATTTAGTTTTTAATTACAGTTACGATTCTTTTGATTTATGTTAGATTAGAGTGAATATTTATTTAAAGTGGATTTAAGGGGAACACCAACATTCTCCATTTAAAATTTCGAAGATTATCAACCGCCTGACTAATAGGCGACACATCATTTTGAAGAAATATACCTTGTATATGTAATTGAAGACTTCATAAACAAGAAAATAATTGGCTGGCATCACTGGAGCATCCGCAATCGTCTATAGAGTTTGTAAAGCGGTTTCACTGCTACATAGTGCCTTCAGCCTTAATCGACTATATATTCAAAAGTATATCAAATGATTACTTGAACATGTTAAGGGGTATTCTTAAGTATTGAAAGGATAGAATAAAATATTACAGTCAATTGTATTGAGAGTAATATTTAATTCAGAGTAGGGGAGAGTGGGGTACATTGAAACCCTTTTTGCTTTCAAGTCTCAAAAAATTGTTTATGTTATAATTTTTGTTTTTTTTTTTTATAAATTTTAACTAATAGGTGCAATGTAACCTTTACACTGAATACGTATAAATATGATATACCTTACGTATACATATGACATACTTTAACTTCGATTTAAGGGGACCCCCCATTCTCGGTGCCAAAAAATTTTATTTATTATTTAGAATGTCCCTACAAAATTTCAAGGTAAAATCTCAAAAACTCTTGAAAATATAGACATGTACTCTTTCTAACACCCTTAAATGCATTTTTGAACGGCCTTGTTTTTTACAGTGATTATGTTTATATATTTATACCCTACACAACTATGTTGTCAGGGTATTATAGCTTTGTGCAGCCCCAAGAGTTTGTAACGCCGAAACGCTGAACGCCGAAATATTGGTCCTAGACCCACCTTTAAGTATACCGATCGTCATATCTCGACTAGCTGAGTCGATCTAGACATGTGTGTCCGTCCGTCCGTCTGTCCATTATAATTTGTAAACACGATACAGGCCACAGTTATGGATCAATCTTCACGAAATTGCATGCATGTAGGATGGGTTCGGCCCAATGAAGACCCCTATTGTTTTTGGTAAAGATCGGTTAATATTTAGGGGATGAAATGGACCAAATACTTATTTTTTGTCGGGTTTTCTGGTCGCTCCTGAGGCCGCAATTATGGTCCAAACATCTCGAATTTTTACATGGAGAAGGGGATTGGGCCAAAGAAAAAGCATGCCTATTTTGATAAAGATCGGTCAATATTTAGCGGGTCAAATGGACCCTGACTTTTGTGTGAAAATTGACAAAATGTCTATTCTATAGCGTATATATTTACTCCTGAAGGACATAGAGCCGAGAAGTTGATAGTATATCCAAAAGGAGTTGTTGACCTTTAAATTGATGCCAATTATATTGTCGTATGTACTCGGATGCGGGAGTTACACTTAAATATTTTCAGGTGCTTACGTACTCAGATATTATTTAGTAACCCATTACCCCACTAGAGGGCGAGAATATAGCGCTGATGGCTTTGAATTGTTCCATGAGGTTCTAGTTATGGTCAAGAACAATGTCTATAAGAACAATGATCAGATAATAATATTGGAATGAAGTGGACCGAAAACTTAATTTTCTGTGTTTTTTCAAGTCGATCTACAGGTCACAATTGAAAGCTCAACATCACAACATAACACACGGTAAAGAGAATCTGGAATCTAGAGGGTGCAATTATCGCGAAATATTGCCCAAGCTCTGAATACAAAACAATAGAAAGTTAGATTTTCGTATTTTTTAAGTTGTGTAGGGATTTTCTACGAAAAATATCAAAGTTCCGCTATTTTGTTAATTGTTGTCGAAGCAATAATCCGTCATACGACTCTTTCTAACGCCGTTTTCGGATTCCGATGTTCCATTGAGGAGATATCATGCCCGCCATCAAAAATAAGGGCTTTTTTACAGTGATTGTGTTCAAATATTTATATATGTTATTCATACATATTAGAAATGCATTTTTTATTAAAAACATTAACAAAAATGTACGAAAATTACAAATTTCAGATCAAAATTTATTAAAGCCCATAATATAGTAAAAATTGCAGCTAATTTCGTAGTCTTATTAACGAACACTGAATTCTTCCTGCGACCTTACAACAAAAAAAAAAAAAATTACAAATTTACAATGACACTTCGAAAACAGCTAAAAATGTTCACTCATCTACATTTTGTCAACAACTGAAAAAGCTAGCCAAAATTATTTAAAGCTAGCCAAAATTATTATTTAATAAAAAAAATTGTTACGGCTCAGAAAAATTTTACATCGAGATTTTATGAGCGCTTTTCATAGTTTGGTCGAGATTCAAAGGTGCCCCCTTCCCCATTTATTGAATCGAATAAAATACTTATGTCGAATTTTTGAAACCGAGACATTGTTTGTGATTTTATATATGGTAGGAGGTATATTTAGCAAATTATTCTCTGAAATGGTAGATAAATTCTCCAAAAGTTTTTTTTTTAAAACCTTCCTTTTGAAATGCATATACAATATGGAGGCCAAACCTAAAGTAACTGAAATTGAAAACTGAATAAATGACTTATAACTTTTTTTGATTACACTGTCTTTTAAATATTTTTGCAATAGCTCGTAATATTCACCTGATTCTTAATCAGAATAAAATTGTTCGATGTCCGTCGAAAATTAATTTGATTAAATTACGATATAGCTCGCAATATTGAAGAAAAATCTTTGAAATTTATAACGGATTACTAATATTCCTAGGGTAGTTTTTTCTGAAAAAGGATATATATATATATATATGTCCTTAATCGTATTGGCTGAGTTACAGTGATTGAAATGTGGAAAAATACGCATAAAAAGCCAAATTTTATTTTTCTTCGGACTGTAGGAAGAAATTATAATATCTTATAGGGCTTATAAGTTTTATTATATTACGGGGAAGAAAATTAATTAAAAACAAAAAAAATCGGATAAAAACTTTATGCACGTTTTTCAACCGAAATTACTTAAATTTGATATTTTGGATTCTCATTAGGCAGAAAATCTCCACACGTTTATATGGTGGAAATATGTCTCATCGAAATATTGGTTTTAGATCCCATGTTTCTTTGGACCAAATCCGTTTCAGAAAATTTGGAGTCGATTTACTTTATCCGTCTGTCTGGCTGGTGCGCACTATAACTCTCGAAGGGAATAACCGATTCCATCCAAACTTTGCCCATCTTCATATTTTTTCCAAACTTTGTTTAAGTTCGAAGATGGTGATTATCGGCCCTCCCCCACAAAATGGCCAAAATTGTGCTAAAAATTAATTTTATAATAACATGCAAACCGACTATGCGATTTTAACGAGACTTAGTACAACCTATTATCTTTACCAAGCCTAGATCAAGTAGGAAGTTTGGACCCATTGGTACCTTCCCCACAGAGGGTTAAAATTTTCAATATTTATGAATCCAATATCAGGCGAATGGAATGTCCAATTTAAGCCATAGATTGAAGATGGGACCCATTTGTCCACTCCTTCGGTACCTCTGCCACAAATAATCTAAATTTTCAATATTTATGAATCCAATATTAGGCGAATGGAATGCTCGATTTAAACCAAATTTTGCACAACCTATTATCTTTACCAAGCTTGCACTAGGGATAAGTAAATCGACTTTCGACTAATCGATTAATCGACTTTTTGCATTGATAAGTCTAAAAGTAGAAGTCGACTTGTGATCTATGAGAAAATCGTAAAGTCGACTTTTCAAGATCGACTTTCGATTTTCTTCAAAAATACTAGGTATTTTATCACATAGTTCAAATTGCCCAAAAATTGCACTTTCCTGACCTTCACATTATTTTTTCAAAATAATTGATATTTGCAGAAGTCAGTAAAATTCGAAAATCGATTTTGAACAGTTTTGACAAAATCGAAAGATCGAAAAGTCGACTTTTTAGTCAAAGGCAAAAATCGAAAAGTCTAAAGATCGACTTTTTGGTCGGAGGCAAAAATCGAAAAGTCTAAAAGTCGACTTTTGCACTCGACTGCCTATCCCTAGCCTGCAACCAAAAGGGAGCGAATATTTATAATTTTTGGTAGAATGATTTGTTAACCAATAGGAATCAGAATACCAAATTACATAATACCGAAAATTATATGGGTTCATATTGATAATTTTTAGTTGGGAGATTTGTTACCCAATAAAAACCCAAACTACCAAATCAAAGAGAATTCGGTTGAAAAACACGCTAGAGGCTAAAGTGATTACAAGAGGCAGGCTGACAGATGGAAATTTGTTATTTGTCATAGAATTTTTCGCTGAAAAACAATCTTAATATATCTCCATACATCATGAAAATATATTTTATATGTTTTTATTTGCCTTTGCTTTTGAAATCATTTTCATACAACAATACTCCATGATTTCAGGGAATAGACCCCCAAGTTTTTCTAGCATCGTTATATATCAATTCAGATCCATGATTCAAATTGGTAGAATCCATACCTTTACGATTGACAGCAAATTATCATTCGGCTTGGGTTCGTGACTTTGTGCTGGCACTGAATTAATTATAAAGTTAGCTTACCTAGTTAATCTCTCATGATTTTGCTCAAGATTATTTCTTCTCCACCAGAATATTTTCAGAGGACCTGCACCTATTTTTCTCTAACAAAACAATGACTTTCTCGAGGTAAATATTAAAAATTGTTAATCGTGTTTTTTTCCTTCAATTTTGTTGTCCATAGTAATTAGTATAATTCGTTTAAAAAAATTACTCACTTTAAATAAATATTCTTTCTATGAGCTAAGAAAAAACCTATTTTCATATTCTTGTTTATTTAACACCAATAAAATTAAACACAAAATCTAATTAAAAATAAACATATGTGTGTGTTGATTTTTATAAAATAATTGTGTCCTTTTATGTCTTCATAAATATATCGTCATCTTTTTTTATCAATAACATGTGGTCCATTTGTTTAGATTTTGTTTTTTTTTTTTTGTTAAATATACACAACAACAATTTCATAGTTGAATTTAAAATCTTTTTACATACATTTCAGCAAAATTTCATTTAGTTATACAGGATTAACATTTTTATATATCTAAAAATTAGTTATGGACACTGGAGAAGATAGCACAATTTCTCTGGATGGGATATCAAAAAAAAAAAAGATATGAAATTTTAGTTCCTGGACAATTGTTAACCAAAATTTTTTCTTTGTTTTCCATTTAAGGGGACCCCCCCATTCTCGGGGTCAAAAATGTTGTTGATAAATTTCGAATCTACATTAATTAAAGAATGTCCTTACAAAATTTCAAAAGAAAATCTCAACAACTCTTGAAGATATATCCGATTTATTGTGTCAGCATCAAGTGACAGCTGAAGGACTTCTCAAACTTTAAACGCGTTTTTTTCTAAACATTTTTTTGCGAATGGCGGGCACGATAACTCAAAAACTAATAACCCAATCGATTTCAAATTTTTACACGTTTCTCCGTGAGAGTATAGCTATCGTATGAACTAGGATAAAGACAATCGGTGAAGATCTTCCTTATTTTTTATCTTGGATTTTGGTAAAAAATCGGCGATTTTCCAAAAATATTTTTTCAAAGGTCCACCATGTTGTTAATTGTAGAGCGAAGTCAATAATCCTAGTTCATACGAGAGCCAGACATGTACTCTTTCTAACACCGTTGGAATTCTCGGATTCCGATGTTCCAGTGAGGAGTTATTATGCCCGCCATCAAAAATAAGGACCTTTCTTTAATTACAAAAAACAACAACAAAAATTTTTTGTAAATTATTTTTCTTCTATTTTAAATATTCAATTACATATGTGTAAAGTTACAAACCTTAACAAGCATTGGTTTTGATTTACCAGCCCATTGAAAATCTTGAAAAAACCAAAGGGGGGGGGGGGGGGTTTCCTTAAACGCACTTTGGGAATTCCAGCTTTATATTAACCCATTAAGAGCTTTAAATCTTATACTGTTTCATTTGAAATATATGTCATTTTTTATATAAGAATAACTGTTTTGAAATAAGAATTGGGATGTGAAAATTGTGCTATCTAATCCCACGTCATCATTTTCATATATTTTTTCGTTTAAAACAACAGCCAAGGGTATGGGAGATTTTAGAATTCGGGGTCACAACAAAAATTAGAGCGCTAAGGCGAAAAAAACTTTTTCAACCAAAATTGTTTTTTTTTCTATTCTTCACAATGATTTATAGTCTGTTTTATTTTTTGCATCTAATTTAATTTTCAACAAATACATTAGAATATAGATAAAGCTATGTGTCTGTAGACATTTCAAAATATATGTATGTTTGTTTGTAGTTTCTCAAGTCATCATTTTTTTTATTTTCTAACAAATTTCACTAGGTTTAAAAATTTAAACACAGTTTTGGGGATATTTCCATTCATTTCTTAGAGTTTGTTTTTTTTTCCTTATAGAGGGGGACAGGGTGGAAACATTTAATATAGATATAGAGTTGTTGTATTTTGTTTCTTTAGCTATAACAATGACATTTTATAACATTCGATTTTAAAGTTTTTTTTTTAATTTTTTTGGTTTTATTTATTTTTATTATTTTTAATTTTCATAAGATTTACCTCTCAATTTTGTGTTACTGTTGTTTTATATTTTAATTTCCAGTTTTAATTGTTTTGCATTATTCACATTTAGTCTGCCACACATTTGTTATTGGTGTCGTGTTGTTGTTTGTTTTCAATTGTTTTTGTTTTTTGTTTTTATATAAATAACAATAAAAATAAATACAATTTTCTATAACTAATTGTTTTTAATTTACCATTCATAGTTTTTGTTGTTGTTGTTCTGTTTATTCCTTTGATCTGGGAGTTTCTGTTGTTCCTGTTGTTCCTGTTGTTGTTGCTTTGGATAAACATTGATAAAATTCATTTAATTTTGTTTGTTTTGTAGTTTTTTTTTCTACATTTAGTTTGTTTGATATTTGTTTATTAAAAAAAAAAAATAATAATTAAAGCTCTGTTTCTTTTTGTTCTCTTCTGCTAATATGGAAATTATATGATTTGGGGATTTTTCGTTTTGAATTTGATAAAAAAAAACTTAAAAATAAAAATAGAAAAAGTGAATCAATTATTGATTCAATTGATGATTATTTGCTAATTGATTTCACATATTTGCCACACACCACACATTTTTTTCTCATGGGAAAAAACTAAAAAATCCTTTTTGTTAATTGAACAAGGGTAGTCTTGGGAAAAATTATATGAATTATTTTTTTTTTTAATATGGCTCCATTGACTTGTGAAATGATTTAGAAATAATTGCATGAAATATATTGACCAACATGAAAAGGAAAAGTTTAAATTAACAAACTATAAAAAATATACAATTTACGAATTTTTAGTGGTTCATTTGCTGCAAGAAAGGCATAAATCAAAAATGTTGATTTTACAGGAAAAAGGTTTTAAATTTTCAATTGACTCACACCTTACAAGGAACAGAGGAATTTCCACAGGTTCTCAATCAGAGTGTGAATGACATATTCATCTGAATTTTTTACACAATATGAATCAGACTTCACAATTATGAATCAGCGAACAATTATGCATCATTAACCTAAAAACCACGATTTTTGATTTATTTCGGTTTTGCCGGAAATGTCCGAAATGATCTTTGTGGGATTTCAAATGTTAAAGTTTCGAATGTTGAGAATTAAGTACTGTATTTCAATGAGCAAAATACAAATAACCATGGCTCGAGAAGCATTAATCGTAGACAATTTTTCTGACATTGAAATCGAGATTCCTAAAGTTTCGAAAGTTGATTCCATTGAATATTTCAAAGACGAAATTCTTCGAACATTCTGATTAAAATTTTTATGTTTATTTAAATTTGTATATGTTGTGAAGGTAATTGTGTTGCTCCAAGAGTTTGTAACGCCAAAAATATTGGTCATAGACCCACATTTTTGTTATCAATCGTCATATCTCAACTAGTTGAATTGATCTAGCAATCCTTTTGCATTTATGAAGCAATTGTTTCCAAAATGTTGCATGTATGTTTGGTATATTTGTCACACTCGTATGTGCATATATCGCGAAGTTTCGCCAAAGCTCGGGATTTTGCTTCGCTATTAAAAATAATAAAAAAAATGAATTGGTTTTTGTGTAGGGTATCATGTGGTTCGACGGGTCGGTTTTTATACCCTCAGCCTTATGGCTAATGATAGTATATACACTTTTGGACCTCATGATCATTTTGATCAAATCAGTTTCAGACAATTTGAAGCCTTTTTACAAATGTCTGGCTCGACGCGAGTAGTCGAATTCATTCAAACTTTGCACATATTAATATTTAAAAATGTTACTGAAAATTAATTTTTTATATCATGCGAACGGACTATCCGTCTTGAAATAAACTTCGCATAACCTAATATTTTAATCATGTCCATTTTTTCTAGTACCTCTGCCATGAAGGCTCAACATTTTGAGTATGTTTTAATTTGATTATATGTTTGCACATGATAATATATTTATCTAACCTAAATCAAGTCCGACGATGAGACCCATCGATCCACTCCTTCTGGCACCACCCCCACAAACAGTCAAGCATACATATATTTCTATGGAACAAACAACCTCTTCTTAAAAACATATAGAGGAGACTGGGGCACCATCGGCAATCGCGTTTTCGATATGAAGCTCTCACCGTACATCACTAGTTTCGATACATAGGTATCGAATATTGAAATAAATAACTGACACAGAGTTTGAAATTTCTAGCTAATAAGCTTATTTAGATACATAGGTTTTTTTATTTTTATAGATGTTACTGTAATATTTCAATTCCATTTCGTAAGTATTTCGTGTATAAAACTTTTAAAATTTTGAAGACAATATTATTAAAAATATTATTATTAACTACGATGTGTATTATTATAAAAATATTTAAAAATATAATCACCCCTATTCCGTATGTCGTCGTCGACACTAAACGACTTCGAAGAGAGTCGTCTTCTGCAAATTGGTATTCCCTATGTCGTTGTCGACATTTATCGATAACTATTGAAACATTATTGGTATTCCGTAACAAAGTGTGACGACGACGATGTCGAAGATTTCTTCGTCATTGTTTAAGTGGACGACTGAAGTGTTGGAACAATTTTTTTTAAGAAATTAAAAAAAAAACATGGCTGGACAAGAACATCCCGTTTTCAGTATTTTTATGATTTTTAGCCTCATTTTACCACCAATGGGGCTTTAATTTGGTATAAAGTGTTCTGGAAGGCTGATTTATATACACATTTGTGCATATATATGTTCCGCTTGTTTTTCCGTTTTAGTAAATTTTTAACCAAATACATTTGAAAATAAAGAATAAAAAAATTCAGTAATGTTGGCGGGTTATTTGGGATACCATTTGTATTTTGTTTTTGCAAAATAGTCAGGCTGAATGCCAGTTTGTTGTTGTTATAAAAAACAACTATTTATTAGTGGGGAATGTATGGCATTGTCCGCCGAGGGGTAAGGCAGGGAAGACTATAGTTTCGGATCTCGCCTCTGATCCTCATCAGTTCCCTTAGTTTTTTGTTGGGATATTCTCCCCAGAAGCTATTTATAGCTTCTTTACAAAAAATCTTTCAAACCCAAATGTCTCTTGTGACAATTCGAAGTTCTTAAGTTACCAGCGGTACAACCCTAATGATAAGTTCGTTTCGTTGGCTCCTGACTTCGTGGTCAACAAGGCATACATACATTCCGCACTAATAAATAGTTGTTTTTTATAAAAACAACAAACTGGGATTCAGCCTGACTATTTTTCAAAAACAGAATAAAAAAATATAAAAAGGCATAGCGGTAGGCTATCGGGATGATATTTCTATAAGAAGACCGTGGAATCAATATCAAAGTTATGGGATCGAAAAGAAGAAAACAATGAATTAAAAGTAAATAGATATAATCAGGAGAAAGAGAATTATTTTTTCTACTTAGATCTATATGTGATTCATGCAAATATTTGGTTGGGGAAAATACATCTATTATTTGTATATGAACTATTGGATTTCGGAATGTCCGATTTGGGCCCAATATGCAGCGTTTTGATGTATGATTGTTGTCATTTCATAATGGCTCTCTCATAGAAGTCATGCTCTGTATTTGTAAAAAAGGCGTTGTTTGGTGGAACACGACACCTTTCTTTTTGGCCTATTCTGGCCGTTTATGGTCAATTGTAAGTGGTTTAAAAAAGTTTCATGGTCGATTTTTTTTTTTTGTTACGACTATTAACATGACGGTCGACTTCGATCATTTCTTCTATTTTATCGACACCGGCCTTCCTATGCGAGGTCCAAAAAATTCCTGAACGGAATCGATGAAACCAAAATTGCACATAATTGGCTGTTACAGTATCGGAATCATAAACACCATTCACAATTTTAGCCGATTGGCTTGCATTTTCGCCTTCGTCAAAGAAAAATTCTAAAATGTTCTGAAAGCACCACTGCACCAAATAAAAAGCAAAATAGTTTTTTTACTGCGAAATGTCTGTCACCTTTCCAATTAGCTTAAATCTGGATAAATTAATGGATTTCTGTTTTCCCAGCCTAATATCACAGATCCAGAACTAAATTCACCTTTTGTCAATTATTTGAGTTATAGTGGAATGATTTATGTGTTCATCGTTCGTTTGCACGTTATGCCAAACACGCTAATAAAATTTCTTAGTTGGAGACAGATTCGGATCAGATTTTTGATGTTAAGAGTATTCCAATAAATACGAATTTTTATTGAGTCATAAGAATCGTGTTCATAAGAATCGACTTCGTAAATCAAAAGAAATTTGAATTTTTTGGCAATACTTCTTTGCTTTACAATCATTGTCCTTGGCACATAACAGTAGCGGAAGGACTTCTTAACCAAAAATACTCACATACAAAACATCCTCTTTGCAAAATTCTTCTTCAACCACATTGTACTTTCATTTTTCTTCATTCCAACCCAATTTCCCCATTGGTAGATATTTCCTTTTGTTAAATACTTGAAATATTTCCTATAACATTATATTTATTTGTTGTTTTTGTTTTCCACTTGATATTTCTTTTCCTATTATATTTTTTCCACTTACAATTCTTTGTCTTGGTTTTGTTGTGGTCCTTCTCGAGTTTCAATTTATTTAAAGTACGACCAAAAGGCTTTAAGGCGTAGAGAAGAATTATTTGAATACAAATTTTTCACATTAATCAACTGCGGAACGTGAAGTAATCACTTGTTTTATTTCGTTTTCGAATTATTCGTTTTTTCTATATATATTTTTTAATTTACTTTTAACTAGGCGTTCACATTTAAATTTACCCGTTGGCATGGTGGTAGGAAACAAAAATTAGGTCAATTACAAGAGAAATGGAGACTGTGAACTGAAAAAAATCACTGGAAAGGCAAAGGGAAAACGAAATAAAAAACCTAAAACTAATTAACGAAATAAACACAGACACTCGGCAAATAGAGAAAAAAGAGTGCATTACAAAGCAAGCAATGCAGAAACACCAAGTGGTCAAAGTAAAGCAGGAAAAAGGGGTGGGTGATAATGATGAAGATGATAGTGGCGATGATGATCCTACTAATGAATACGAAGTAGTTTCTATGGTACAATTGTTCATTACAACATCATTTTTAAAGGAGGCCTTTAAGTGTTGTGAGTTGTCTGTTGTATGCTTCTTGTGTAACGCAAGGATGCAATTTGCAAGAACGTTGTTGAAAATTTATAATAAAACAATTAGCGGGTCGAGCTGAATGATTGTCATGTCTGTCAGTGGGCGACCAAACATATCTGCTTAGATGGTCACAAAAATTTTATGACGTGGTATCATATAGTCAATCGTCCAATGGAAGCTGCCGTATTGTCTATAACCTGACATATCGCTGGCTTAATGTGAAAAAGCAACAAGCCCAAATTTTCTACAAATTGAGATTTTTATTCAGACATGTTCAATAAGTAAAAAATGTATCGATTTAATAAAAATTATACAATTATATCATTTGATAATATTTTTTAGTGATTAGTCTCTCCAATACATTTTTAAAATATCGACTTATTGCCTTTACAAGTTACGCCCGCGATATTGTCTTTCAGTCGATATAAATTCAAAAATTTGTTTAAGGACATTGCACTTCTTGAGGATAAGCATTGGAGGTTTATTATGGAATGTTTATTTTCCTTATAAAGCAATGTATATAATATATTTTTATTTGCTTCAAATATTTTATAGTTCGTCATCCAGTAAATAGATGGACTGGAAATTAAAATATTTGTAATAAATATCATGAAATATTTCCACTACATATTAGGTTGGGGAAAAAGAAATCCATTATTTTTATAGGAACTATAGGACTTTATTTAACATGCTTCGGAATGTCCGATTTGGGCTAAATATGCATCGTTTTATTGTATGATTTGTTGCCATTTTAAAGGTAACTTTATAATGCCTCTCTCATAGAAGTCCTTCTCTCTATATGCAAAAACTCTAGTAGTCGATTTTCACAATCCTCCCTAGATACAAATTTTGTTATCATTAAAGAAATTTTGCAATGCAAGAAAAATATGATAATCGCTTGCATTGCATTAAAACTTCCCAACCAAGCTCCCGAAGTTTCCAGCAAACCACTGTAGATGTGTGTGGCCTAGCGTTGTCCTGGTGGAACACGATACCTCTCCTGTTGGCCAATTCTGGCCGTTTATGGTTTCTGGTCCTACTCTCTATATGCAAAAAACTCTAGTAGTCGATTTTCACAATCCTCCCTAGATACAAAATTTTTTATCATTAAAGAAATTTTGCAATGCAAGAAAAATATGATAATCGCTTGGTGCCAAGTCCGGACTGTATGGCGGATGCCTTAAAACTTCCCAACCAAGCTCCCGAAGTTTCTGGCGAGTCCTGTAGATGTGTGTGGCCTAGCGTTGTCCTGGTGGAACACGACACCTCTCCTGTTGGCCAGTTCTGGGCAATTAGTATTTTCAAACGGTTCAGTTGTTGACAATAGAGATCAGAATTTAGAGTTTGGCCATATGGAGCAACTCATAATAAATAATCACCTTCCAGTCCCACAAAATGCATAGCAGAACCTTCCTGGCCGTTAGTCCTGGTTTGGCCACCGTTTGGGGCGCTACACCGCTCTTTGATCACGATCGTTTTCGCACAGGGTTATCGTATGTGATCCATTTCCCATCTCCATTCACCATCCGTTTAAGAAATGTGTCTACTCGGTCTCTACCCGTTTGGCCAAGGCTTCGTAGATGGAAATTCGATCCATTTTACTTGTTTATACCCTTTACCGCACTGTGGTACAGGGTTTGTAAAAGGCAAATGGAAACGAGAAAACCCCATGTTTCCTTTTGAAAATATGCATAGAATCACTTTCTGAGTCGATTTATGAATGTCCGTCTGTCTGTCCATGTGAAATTGTAAACAAAGTGCAGGTCGCATTTATTATCCGAATGAGATGAAATTTGGCACAGATCATTTATTTGGCCCAGGGATGAACCCTATTGAAATTGGGAACAATCGGTTCAGATTTAGATATAGCTCCCATATATATTTTCGTCCGATTTTTAGCAAATGGTGCACCAAAGAATCAAATTTAGGCCTATTGGCATGCAATTTTGCACAACGTACCGAAGGTAGAATAGCTAACGTGTGCCAACTTTTATTGAAATCGGTTCAGATTTAGATATATCTCCCATACATATGTTCGTCCGATTTTTAGCAAATGGTGCACCAATTTGTCAACTTTAGGCCTATTGACATGTAATTTTGCACAACATACCGAAGTTATGATAGACTAACGTGTGCCAACTTTTATGGAATTGGTTCAGATATAGATATAGCTCCCACAATATGTTCGTCCAATTTTTAGCAAATGGTGCACCAAAGATTTAAAGTGTTTCCGATTGGCACAATATTACGCGCAACGTAAGTCTGGGTTAACCTGTATAGGGGGCTACCCGAAAAAGTGGACCGATATTAATTTTTATTGGTACGTGGACCGATAAAGCTCATCTTCGGACCTGCAGACAAAAGACAACATTATGCAAAATTTTACAACAGAAAGACCGACCTGCATAAATCGTCATAGAATTTTATGCTGATCAAGAATATATATACTTTATACATATATACCCGGTTATTGATCATTGGGTTAAGTCGGTTCACATATAGACACAGATCACATATTTAACTTAGTCGAATTTCATGTCAATGGTCCTTCAAAAATTCAAGGTCTGTAAGGATGTATTTCTGGAATATAGCCAAAGTGGTAAAGGGTATCATATAGTCGGTCCCGTCCGACTTTACTACTTTCCTCACTGGTTAAAACAGTTTTAATTGGTGTTTTCAAACATCGAGCTTTTATGACTGCTAACAGCTTTGTGTAAATGGTTTGATAATTTCTCCGATTTTATCGGGGTCACATTTTTTTTTTATTTAATTCGAATCTACACTAATTCAAGAATGTCCCTACAAAATTTTAAGAGAAAATCTCAAGAACTCTTGAAGATATAGCCGATTTATTGTGTCAACATCAAGTGACGGCAAACTTTAAACGCGTTTTTTCTTTTGTGAATGGCGGGCACGATAACTCAAAAACTAATAACCCAATCGATTCCAAATTTTTACACGTTATTCTGTGAGTGTATAGCTATCGTATGAACTAGGATAAAGCCAATCGGTGAAGATCTTCCTTATTTTTTAACTTGGTTTTTGGTCAAAAATCGTCGATTTTCCAAAAAAAAAAAAATGCAAAGGTCCGCCATTTTGTTAATTTTAGAGCGAAGTCAAAAATCCTAGTTCATACGAGAGACAGACATGTGCTCTTTCTAACACCGTTGGAATTTTCGGATTCCGATGTTCCAGTGAGAAGTTATCATGCCCGCCATCAAAAATAAGGACTTTTCTTTAATTACAAAAAACAATAACAATAATTGTTAATTAAAATTTTATTTCTTCTCTTTTAAATCTTCAACTATATATGTGCAAAGTTACAAACATTAACAAGCATTGATATTGATTTACCAGCCCATTGAAAATCTTGAAAAATTAAAATCGAGAATGGGGGGTTCCCTTAAAACAGTTTTATGGTCGATTTTTAGCTCCTGGGTGATTTATGACTGCTAACATGCCGGTCAACTTCGATCATTTCTCTTTTTCGACGACCGGTCTAATGGATTTCTTTTTCTCCAAACTAATATTGCACATACATATCCATAATACTAATTTTTGAAAGATATTTATCTAACAGATAATGCAATACTCGGCCGCAATACCCCCAAAATAAAATAATATATTTTTTTATAAATTGAAGCATACTTTTAGGATGAACACAATATTCACATTCAATATACGATACCTCTACATATCTGAATAAAATTTATTAAAATTATAAATTCTATGCATATCAATACCCTGTCTATTAAAACTATACCAATTCAATAAAAAAATATTATTAAATATTCCCCCATATTGCATTTTTATATGGCATATCTCTCTTTTTATGCGCTCGTGTTCGCTTGCATTCAATTTTAGCCCGATTAATTAAAATATCATGTATGCACAAAAAAAAAAACACCAACCAACGAACTACATTAATAGGCAATTCAATAATAAATCCCAAAAGCCTCTTAACCAATATCAATTTCCGTTTTGGATGGCACATGCCAGATGAATAAATTTTCATATTTGATGATGAAATTTCGTTGGGACCAAAACACACACACAAAACGACAAAAAAAAAAAAACTGATGAAAAAGTCTTTGATGCTTTGATGATGACGGCGACGACGATCGTTGTTCAATTAAAATTATGAGGAAAATATATATGTATGTGCATCAGCAGATGTTTTTTTTTTTTTTGTACAAACAGTTTTTGATGACGACAACTATTTTTTTTCTATGGAAACTCAATCGTTTGTTGAGCGATAATCGTGTCACAGACAAACAAGGCCAAACGCGTGATGCACTCAATTTCACGTAGCACTGAGGTACCTACATACATACAAGTACTAGAAAAAATCTCACATAGATATGGAAGTGCATGTGTATGTATGCTATAGTCTCAAAGTGACTGACTGTTGGAAACACATTAGCAAATGTGTAGAAACTAAAGTTATAAAAAATACGTTTGGGTGTGTGTACTTGCATCGCAAAAAATAAAACATATCTGCACATATGGTGGCTGCGAAACATAATGCCCAGCTGTGTTTTGTTTGTGTATAAAGGGTGTGCATTTTAAAGGGTTATCATATTACAAAAATTATATTTAACTAGAAAATAAATAAACAATAACTAAAATAATAACACTTAACTAAAAATAACATTTTTGTCTGATGCAGACACATCGACTCAACCAGCCAAGATACGACAATTGATATACTAGAAGCCTCACATACTTTTAATACCGTCACAGCTAACGTGTTTTTGCCCACCATGAAGAAACCTGAACATGCTTGGAAATATACGCCTCCGAAATTACCAGTAAATTTCTTATAAATATTCTGTGACAAAGGTATGCCCACTTAATTTTCGGACAGATGTACCAAAGAATCCTTAAGAAAAATTTGAAAAGTTGAACGTCACGAAAAGTACTAAATATGGTACCATTTGTTGATCTAGAACTCTTTAATTTGGAACTATGGTAACTTATGGAGTGTAGGATAGATATAACAAAGGGGTTTGGAAGTTCGAACTGAAGTATCCGAAAAGTACTAAAACGTACTAAGTTTGTTAAAAGTTTGTAGCGATGGGAATGGGTAGAGTTCACAAATTTGGAATGCGAATCTAGGTTGGAAATGTGTACTCATGTATACGAAAAGTTCTAAGTAGTACTAAATTTGGTACAATTTGAATTTGGAGGAACGGATGGAGCTGGAATCCTGAAGTTTGAAATAAACACAGTGTAGGATTGGAATTTATATAATCAGTTTTTGGAAACTTGTACTTGTAATTTAGTATTTATCGTACACAATAAGTACTAAATGACATCATATTTGGTACAATTGGGATTTAGGAGAACCGATAGATCTGAAATCATGAAATTGGGAATCAAATATTGGATATTTAGGAGAACCGATAGATCTGAAATCATGAAATTGGGAATCAAATATTGGAGTGTAGGATTGAATTTTGGAAATTTGTACTTATGCACTAATAAGGGTTCTAATGATACTAAATTTAATACAATTTAGATGTAGGTTATTCGATAAAGCTGGACTCCTCATATTGGGATTGAGGTACCCAAGAAGGCTTGGAAATTCGTACTTATATGTACTAAATGGTACTAAATTTGGATTTGGGTGAACCGATCGGGCTTGAATCCTAAATTTGGGAAGTATGATTTCTGTTGGACTGTTGATTAACATAGTTATGGAAATTTATATTAATGTGTACTAATTGGTACTAAATTTGGAATTGGGTGAACCTATAGAGCACGAACCAAGCAATTTAGAATTAGTTTTGGAAATAAGTACTAAAAGAGCACATAAGATGGTACCAAATTTAGTATACTCGTAGAGCTGGATTTCAGTTGCTGTCCGAATTGGTGTGTAGTGTTGAGATGTGGTGGTTGTTTTGGGAAATATGTACTATAAGGGATCAAATTTACCAAATAGTACTAAAATTTGAATATTAGTCCATATGTTAAGACATGTTTAAATGTATATAAACATATATGCACACTTCCTTTGCGGTTTGCGGTTTTTCTAAAAAAAACCAAAATTAAATATGACAAATTATCCTACTTTCCAAAAGCTATCTTCACATTCCGGAACGGCCATCTGTTGCGGAGATATTGCTGAACAAAGAGAAAATTGTGATTCTAATTCCTCAAAACATAAAAGCTTACAAAATATCCCATTCAGGAAAAATGATCTCAAGAAGTGTTAAAAAAAATCTAGAAAATTTGATTTTTTTTTCGAGGCTTGAATCTTCACTACACATTTTATTTCATTCCGATATGACTTTTTTAAAGAAGTAAAACCCGTTCACCAATTATTTAAACAAATCAAATTTGTCAAAATAATTATGTCTATAACTTTTTAAGACTTGCAACTTTGTTCTTCAAAAGAAGTTAATCGATATTATTTATATTAATATTTGATATACATTTAAAGAAATATTAGATTAGATTAAATGACACAATCTGCAATTTGTCTATTTCACACTAAAAACATAACGTCGCACGATACAGTTTTATAATTTGTAAACACGATAAAGGCCACAGTTATGGACCAATCTTCACGAAATTTTGCATGTAGGATGGGTTCTGGCCAATGAAGACCCCTATTTGGTAAAGATCGGTCAATATTTAGGGAATGAAATGGACCAAAAATTTTATTTTTGTCGGTTTTTCTGGTCGCTCCAGAGGCCGCAATTATGGCCCAAACACCGCGAATTTTTGCATGGGGAAGGGGATCGGGCCAGAGAATAAGCATGCTTGTTTTGATAAAGATCGGTCAATATTTAGCGGGTCAAATGGGCCCTGACTTTTGTGTGAAAAATGACAAAATTTGTATTCTATAGGGAATATATTTACTCTTGAAACACATAGACCCGAGGAGTTGATAGTATATCTAAGAGGAGAGCTTGACCTTTAAATTGATACCAATTATATGGTCGTATGTACTCGGATGTGGGAGTTACACATAAATATTTATAGGTGCTTATGTACTCAGATATTTTTTACTAATCCATTACCAATCTAGAGTGTGGAAATATAACGCGGATCGCTTTGAAATTTGTCATGAGGATCCAGTTATAGTCAAGGACAACGCCTATAACTTTCGGTGATAAGCAGATTATAATTATGGGATGAAGTGGACCGAATACTTAATTTTTTGTGTTTTTTCGAGCCGATGCCAATAATAGGCCGAACATCACAACACAACCCACGGTGAAGGGAATCTGGACAATTAATTAGAAAGGCTGTACGGAATATTAGTAATAATCAGAAAATATGTCAGTGTAAGCAAGAAGTTCTGTTGACCTCTGAACGGGCTAGTGGGAGCAAATATCACGAAATATTGCCCAAGCTTGGAATAAACATCCGAAGAAAGTTAGAGTTCCATGGTAGTTGTGTAGGGTATCGTATGGTCGTCCCCGTCCGACTATACAAAACACACTTGTTCGCTGCCAAATCACATTCCCCCCATAAAAATGTTTATTAAAATTTGATCACCTAAATATTAACCGATTGTTATCGCCTCTGGACATTAATGAATCCCCATTCAAAATATCGGCTGATAAGTCTATAACTGTGGCCTAAATTCCAAACGTCTAAATTTCATTCTCATTCTAAATATTTACAGATTCTTGATAAGTAAGTAGGGGAGGAAGAAGCAGGGACTCCCCTCTTTAATCTATATAGCAATTTTGAACCTTATCCCAGCAATAATGTAAAGATATGTATAATATTGTCAAATGACAAAAACCCGAATATTAGTCTAAATACCGATACCAGACTTTTGACATATTCTCCTTTATTGTGTTTATTTACTGGCATTTAAAACATATTCACTCCGTGGCCATTTTGTGGTCACGGAAGGACCATGTGGTTTCCAAAGAACATTTCATAGTCCCATTATTTCTAAAGAATTAAATTTTCTGAACACTTTTTTTGAAAATATTTATACTTTCTTAGAAGTTTGTAATAATCCTAAAGGATTTAAATGTTCTACTTCTCTAAAGAATTTAAACTGTGGTGTTTAAAACTATCTAATAATCTTCTAAAAAATAAAAACATGAATATATTATCATATCGAATTAAATTTTTATTTTTTGTTTTTCTATATAAAACCAACTTAAAATAAATTTAAAAATAATTTAATAATTAAATTAAAACAAGGAAATAAATATATTGTAATGATTATAATAATAAATTCTTTATGACTTATAAAACTAAATAGAAATTTTACACTATTTATTTGATAACCCTTTTCATTTGGCATATTAGTAGGTGTGTGTGTTCTCTATGTGTGTATTTTAGTGTGTATATGTGTGTGTGACTCTGTTGACTTAGTTCAGAGTTTTCTTTTTTACGTCTAGGGATATTGGAAAACATGGGGCCATTTTTTTCAGCTCGTCATAGTAGGGCAGGTTAGGTTGGGGACGGGGCGAGGGCGAGGGCTAACAACTAAAATATATTGGTGGTGGTGGTGCTCTTTGCTGTTGCTGCTACTGCTTCTGTTACTGACATGTTTGTGATATGAAAATTGGCGAACAATTTAAAGGAAAATATTAGCAAGAGACACCTTGCTTAGCAACCGTATACCAAGTGCTCACTTTGACCAATGACGGTGATTCTGGGGTGGTGGCTGCCGTGGCATGTCCCGGTTCCAATGTGCTGCCAGTTGTCATGTGGATAGTTGTTGCATCCGCATTCGGATTGTTGATATTGGTGGCGGTGGCGGCGTTGGTTATGGCTGTTGTATTGGTGGAGGCGATGACCACATTGCCGTTGTTATTGTTCGGCGTAGCACCCTGTGGAGCAATAACGGTTTCTGTGTTGTTCGTGGTGGTGGTGTTTAATGGCAGTTGTGGTAGTGTTGGTCTAATGGTGGTTGGCTGATTTGTTGCTCCCGCTGTTGCTGGGGCTCCTGTCGCACAACATCGACATGAGCCAGGAACTGCTGACACTGACTGTTGACAGTTGGGATTTGTTGGCTGCTGTTGAGTTGAGCAACAGTTTTTTACTGCCCCTGTTGCTGCAATAGTGGCGGCATCCTGCACCTCCGCCTCGGTGACAGCTCCTTGTGAGCTTGGAAGAACAACAACAACATCTTTTGTAAAGTTTGTCGTTTGTTGTGGAACTTGATTTGATTTTTGATTATTTGACAAATGATGAGGGGAGTGCTGAGGGTGATGGTGGTGGTGCTGCTGCTGCTGCTGGTGGTGATGGTGCCTCAGTTCACTTTCCATGGTCAGTGTGGTATTTAGCGATGTGGGGCTGTAATGTTTGCAACTAGCTACATGCTGCTCCTGTTTTGATTCAGTCACATGTGTCGTTTGTGTGAGTGTATACTGCACTTGATATGCTGTTAGTTGTTGCTGCTGCTGCACATGCTGGGGATAATGGAAGTGCAACAATGGTGGCATTTGTCGATCACGTCCCACTTGTGGTCCCACCTGAGGACAACGGAAACGTATGGCCTGTTCGTTGGCCGCATTAAGATCCCGTATTAATGGCAGTTTATGTTGTTGCTGTTGGAGTTGCTCTTGCTGCTGCTGTCGTTGTTGCTCTTTCCTGTTATTGCTGCCGGTGTTGTTGCCAGCACCACTGCTATAATGTTTGCTATTGCGGGCACGTTTGGCACGACTCTTTGAGCGTTTTTTGCGTGTTCTTGAGTGGTCATCACGGCCACCAGCACCACCGCCGCCATTATAGCCACCTCCACCACCGCCTCCTCTACCATTACCTCTACATCCTCCACTACCACCACCACCATATCCTCCTCCACGTGATTTGCTACGTTCTCGCTTGGCCTGCTGGGCATTTCGCAGCTTACTCCGTTGTCTTGGTCTCATATATCTTAATTTCAAATCAGATTGGGGTCTTAGACAATGGCGACAAAATGAATGCTCTGACTCACTTAAATCACTTTCACTGCTGACCTCATCAGGAACCAGGCTGGTGGTATTACCGTCACCATCATCATCCTCAGCGTCGTCGTCTTCCTCATAATAATAATCACCATCCTCATATTTGTAGGCGGCGGTCTCCTTTTTGAGTTTTTCTTGACTTTCTTGGTGGCTACAACTTGTAATGGCTAACCTATCCTTGTCGTCTCCATCCTTTTTCTGTCGCAACTCTCTGCGTTTCTGTTGTTTTCGTTGTTCTTTCAAAGCTTTCAATTGTTGTTTATGTTTCTTCTCTCCTCCTCCTGCTGCTGCTCCTCCTCCCTTACGTCGATTATCTACAATAGTTTTGGTCTTCTTGGATGTTGTTTTTATGGTGGATGTGGATTTTTGTATTTCATATTTGTTGGGCGGATATGGTCAGAATGCAGAATCAAAGACTGACATTGATCTTGAAATGGCTTCGTCATTGTGGCAAGCTTCCAGAAATTCTTCTAATGTCACCACGCCATCACGATTTATGTCCATTTTCTGAAAAAAATAACAAGAGAAGAAGTTAGCAAATGGAGAAAAAACGAAATTAGTTTTCGAAACTATTGTCCTGGTCACAGTGAAACCTCTCATAAGAGAACATAGGAAGTGGCTTATATCCTTTCCTGTAAAAATTGCATTACAAATATGTCAGAGTTTTTAGTAAGATGGTATCACTGTATTTGAAATTTATTTAATAGTGGTGTGCCTTTTCGGCAAAAGAAAATAAATTCTGGAAAATAGTAAAGATATACGAAGAAAGTCCGCAACGCGTGACCTGCTTTTGTAAAGAAATTATAAAACACAGATCCATAAAAAATATATTTCTTTTCCTCCCACGAAAACATAGAAAAAACTCAGTTTATGCCCGGGCCATTCGATTCTAATCTTAACGAAAATTCACACTTATCAGTGAAAAGAAGATATTTACTTAAAAAAATCTGGAATTTTGGTCTTTTAAAAATACATGCATTGTGATCTAAAAAATCCTTGAAAACTATTCTAGTCCTAATCCATATCATTATATCCAAAGCTCCTGAAACTTGACGGAAACAAATAAATCTTCATTGACACAATCTTGTTATTTTTTAAATTATCTTCTTTTAGTTTTTTTTCGAGAAGTTTATTTTGTTTAAAAAAACATGTTTTTGCAAGGAACTTCTGTAAGATCTACATTCATTATATGGCCTGATAAATGAATATATTCTTAAAAATCCATGTCTTTTGACTGAATAGTCCTTAAAAATTAGCTTAAGAAAAATCAACTCCCTTCTGTAGGCCTTAATTACCGCGTCTTTTGGCCGATGGTCCTTGAATCAAACTTCTTGTCAAATCAACTAATTTTGGTATGATAATTGTTAAAAAATATTCTTAAAAATCTGGGATGAGGTCCTTGCAAATTGTGTTTAAAAAATCAACTCCGTTCGTCCCTGCAAAAATGAATTTAATTAATCTATGCCTTTGGCTTAATATCCTTGGAAACTCTACGCCTTCTGGATTGATCATCTTTCGAAAATATTCTTTAAAAATATTTTTTGATGAACCTACAGAATGAAATAGGGCAACCCTGCAAACGCTAGCAGCACGCAATGCGAGAGAAAAAAAAAGAAAAACGGGAGCGAGAGCAATTCGAGATGTACATGAGTCAGTATGAAGTCCGGAAATTTTACCAACGTGTAAAACACCAAATCGACGGCTTTGGTGCGGGCACATCCTCCTGTAGGATAAAGGAAACCTGGTGACAGATACAGATAGCGTGTTGAGGATATGGAAGTAGTATTTTTCAAACCTTCTGGTATCAAATAGTGGCGGTGAAGAAGATACCCCAGAACCAATAAGAGATGACGGTATAGATTGTATACCACCTAGCCAAAATGAGGTCAGAATAGCAATTAGTCGGCTCAAGAATAATAAAGCAGCAGGAGCCGATGGATTACCACCAGCCGAGCCATTCAAGACCAGGGGATTGGTACAATTTGGTTGGAGGAATGCATGCCCAATGATTGGAATCCTGTGTCCCGTACACACAAAAGGAGACAAGACGATATGTGCCAACTATAGAGGAATAAGTCTCCTTCTCATCGCATATAAAGGGCTATCCAGCGTACTGTGTGAACGACTGAAGCCAATGGTTAACTTTAGGCTGGCAAATCCACCATTGATCAGATTTTAACTCTGCGATAATTCCTGGAAATGACCCACGAAAAACACATCGATACATTCCACCTATTCATCGACTATAAAACCGCATTCGACAGCCCAATCTGCTCATATCTGCGTTCGGCATTCCTGCAAAACGGTGTACAGTATAATTATAATGGATACGGATATGCAGGCTAATTTTAACTCACACAAAGTCAGCAGTTAAAGTTGGAAATAACCTATTGGAGCCCTTCAATACCGAACGAGGATTCAGACAAAGTGACAGTTTATTGTGTGACCCTTCTAACATCCTGCTGGAAAAAATCCTACAAGATGTAAATGTGAACAGAAATGGCACTCTGCACCAAACAGCATATGTTACTCGCCTATGCCGACGACATCGACATAATGGGTCGAACATTGAATTAAAAAGGAGTCTGCAGTAAAGGAGAGAAGGAGACTGGCAGATACATTTGATGGTATCAACGTGCAAGACGTCCCGTAGACTCGGACTAACTGTGGAATTTGAAAACTACAGCTTCAAGGTAGTCAATGATTATATATACCTTGGTACCGCCATAAATAAAACGAATAACAGCAGTTTTGAAATTCGGCGAAGAATAGTGATGCCCAACAGATGCTACTATTGTCTGAGTATGCAATTCAAAAACAAGGCCACCTCTCGACAGACCAAACTAACACTCAAGACCCGATCAGAAGCATGGGTACTTGCGCCAACAAATGAGGCAGCTCTTGGGGCGTTTGAGAGAACAAAAGCTCCGAAAGATCCACAGACCGATCTGCGTCAAAAGTGAATATCGGCGTCGAATGAACCACGAGCTATACCATAGACACAGACATCGACATAGTCGCATCGTGCTGCACCAACTACGTTGGATAGGTCACTTTTTGTGAGAATGGATGAAATGCCTCAGCTTATATAAAAGCAAGCTAGTGATGGTTCACGCAGAATGGGAAAGCCACGAATCCGATGGAAAGATCAAGTAGAATACAACATATCGGAAAACGGTCTTTCAAATTGGATGAGATGCGCATAAGACCGACGCGCCTGGAAATCTTTTTTAAGCTCGGCTTATGGAACTACCATGTTTTTTGCTGCCGCGAAGTCAATCAACCTCATGCCGTTGTCTGATGTTTCTTCATGAAGGCTGGATTTTCCGACGGTGGGGCCAAAGATATTTTCCCTTCCGATTTTTGCATAAAAATCTCCTAGCAGAATTTTAATGTCATGGCCAGGGCAGCGGTCATATACAGTTTCTAGGCGCTCGTAAAAAATGTCTTTGGTCTGTTCAGCTTTGTCTTCCGTCGGAGAATGGGCGCAAATAAGAATGATGTAGAAGAACATCCCTTTTATACGGATTATAGCAATTCGCTCATCTGCTGGAGTGAAACTGGAGAAGAGGTCTTTTATTCTCCTATTAACAAGAAATCCGCAGCCAAATTCACGTCTTGTTTCATGGCAGCTATAATACCAGGCGTAATCACCTGATTTACTTACGCCAGTCCCTTTCCATTACATTTCCTGTAAGGCAATAATATCGGCTTTGTACTTCTTGAGGACATCCGCCATGGCGAAAACTGCTCCTGTCCTGTACAAGGTGCGCACATTCCAAGTGCAGATTCGCAGATCGTGGTTCTTTATACGTTTGCGGCGGTCGTCAACATTGGGGGGTTCGGTTTTCTTTTTCGTTGCTTTTTCATAGTATAAGGTGTTGTCCGAGTTTTGGCATCTAACCCGACATCTCAAACCATTTTTTTATATTTCTTATGGGTGAACTTGCGGCACATATCAGCTCACTATTTCAACGGATGATTAAAGTGACCACAATGAGATGAAAGAGGGACCAAGATAACCCTGGGCTTCGCCATGTTAAAGCCAATCAGAGCCGTTGCTTGGTATCTATCATCCAAGCCAATCCACGACATTGTGCTATGTAAAATGTTCATAAAAACTACGACTTTGTCCATGTTTTAAATATTTTTTAAAATCCAAATCTACTAGATCATTAAAATATTTTCGTAAAAATCCACTCTTATAGACTTGCTAGTCACACACATTTTTACTAAAATATCATCCTTTTGTTCCTCGAGATTATATTCTTAAAAAATCCACTCATTTTGTTTTGAGTAGTAGAGGCTAGTGCTTGAATTCTTCTAAATTCATGTTTATGACCTCGGTACACAATGAATAATTATTTTACAGAAAATATCAAGTTCTCATATTAAAACCACATCAGAGTTTTTCTTCTTTTGGTATCTATGGCTATTACCCTTCTTCAACAAAATATTGTATACAACAACCTTCCTCTAGTTCCAACACATTATCAGCAATAATCTATGACTAAAAACTGTTAAAAATTCTCGAAACAACATCAACAAGAAAACTTCTGGTAACATCTGGAAACTCTTGGAAAATGTCAAAGTCATTCTACCTTGAAATCAGTTACTAAAACTGTCAGCGTCATTATATGGGAGAAGTTTAAATGTCACCGAAAAGAAGGAAAGGAAACGCCTTTTTATTTTGTTTTGTTTTCGAAAAACGAAATAACCTAACCTGCCAAAGACATTTGTTTCGAAACAACTACTTATTGATGGGTTTTAATAAATTGGAAATAGGGGAAAATATTTTAAAGTCACATTGTGTGAACGTGATCTAAATAGAAATGTGTTGATGATATCCATAAAAAAAGTTCCACAGACAAAAATAAGGGGCGGGTTTTATTTCTTGGTAGAAAATTGGTTATATTGATTATTAATTTAATTCCAAGGCTGACAATAACAATGACAATTGGGGACTGCTAATAATAGCTTAATATTCTAGGCACATATTGTATTAGTTGTTATAATGATATTAGTTCTAAGCGAAATATGTGTATGAGAAGGGTTTTTATTGCTAAAGGTACATACTTTTTTTATATAAAAACCAGTAAGGAAAGCAGTATAGTCGGACGGGACGACTATATGATACCCTTCACCACTATGGGTATATTAAACAGATGCATCCTAATAGACGTCGCATTTTTGAAATTGAATGATATAAAATAAGTGACCTTTATATAAATGTGAACCGACTTGGATCAATCCATAAACATGTCATTCATTTGTTATAATAGGACAAAATTATATAAATCGATTGAAAGCCAATATCTATCGTACACCCATTGAATATTCGGAACCCAGTTAACACAGAAATATGGTCTAAGTCTGAGATCTATATCCAAATCTGAACCGATTTAAAAAACTTGGCAAACGTTAGACTACTCTAACTTCGGTACGTTGTGCAACATTTTGTGATAATCGGCTTAACTTTGGGTGCACAATTTACTTAAAATCGGACGAAATTATATATGGGAGCTATATCCAATCTGAATCGATTCCAACAAAACATGACACACGGCACTTAATAACGTCAGTAAGTTGTGTAAAATTCGATATTTCGAAATCGGACGAAAACTTAGCACACAGCATTCAAGGTTTAATTCAATACGCTGTGCCAAATTTTGTGTAAATCGCAAGATATATAGGAATCTTGGGGCAACATTTACCTTAAATCGGATGAAAATATATATAGGAGCTATATCTAAATCTGAGCCGATTTTCACGAAACTTAGCACACATCATTCAAAGCTTAATTCAGTACGCTGTGCCAAATTTCGTGCAAATCGAAAGATATATAGGGTCTTTGTTGGACCATTTACCTAAAACCGGACGAAATAATATCGAACTATATCAAATTTGAACCGAAACTTTACAGATATATAGTACGCTGTACAAAATTTCATTTAAGGGAACCCCCCCATTCTCGATTTTATTTTTTCAAGATTTTCAATGAGCTGGTAAATAAATACCAATGCTTGTTAATGTTTGTAACTTTACACATATATAACTGAAGATTTAAAATAGAAGAAAAATAATTTACAAAAAAATTTTGTTGTTGTTGTTTTTGTAATTAAAGAAAAGTCCCTATTTTTGATGGCGGGCACGATAACTCCTCACTGGAACATCGGAATCCGAAAATTCCAACGGTGTTAGAAAGAGTACATGTCTCGTATGAACTAGGATTATTGACTTCGCTCTAAAATTAAGAAAATGGTAGACCTTTGAAAAAATATTGTTGGAAAATCGCCGATTTTTTTCCAAAACCCAAGTTAAAAAATAAGGAAGATCTTCACCGATTGGCTTTATCCTAGTTCATACGATAGCTATACACTCACAGAGAAACGTGTAAAAATTTTTGAGTTATCTTGCCCGCCATTCGCAAAAAAATGTTTAGAGAAAAACGCGTCCCCTTAAATCGAAAGATATAAATGGACTTTGGTACACCATTTACATTAAATCGGACGAAAATGTATATGGAAACTATATCTAAATCTGGACCGATTTTCAGGAAACTTAGCACACTTCATTCTAGGCCTAATTTAGTATGCTATACTAAATTTCGTGCAAATCGAAAGAAATGTAAGGACTTTCGTACTCCATTTACCCAGTTTCAGTAGGGTTCGTCCTTGGGCCAAATAACTGAGCTATGCCAAATTCATCCAATTCCAATCATAAATGCAACCTGTACTTTTTTAAATTTAACATGGACAGACAGACGGACGGACACACATAAAACAACTTAGAAAGTGATTCCATGCTTATTCTCAAAAGAAACCATGTGTGTATCTCGCTTCCTTTTGTCTGTTACAGACATATACACACATACATAATACCCTGTACCACAGTGTGGTGAAGGGTATAAAAATCGGAGACTTTTATACATTTTTAAGACATCTTTTATAAGGTTGTATTTTTATACCCTACACAACTATGTTGTCAGGGTATTATAGCTTTGTGCAGCCCCAAAAGTTTGTAACGCCGCGAAATATTGGTCCTAGACCCACCTTTAAGTATACCGATCGTCATATCTCGACTAGCTGAGTCGATCTATACATGTGTGTCCGTCCGTCCGTCCGTCTGTCCATTATAATTTGTAAACACGATACAGGCCACAGTTATGAACCAATCTTCATGAAATTTTGCATGTGGGATGGGTTCTGGCCAATGAAGACCCCTATGGTTTTTGGGAAAGATCGGTTAATATTTAGGGGATGAAATGGACCAAAAACTTTATTTTTTTCGGTTTTTCTGGTAGCTCCAGAGGCCGCAATTATGGCCCAAACACCGCGAATTTTTGCATGGAGAAGGGGATTGAACCAAAGAATAAGCATGCCTGTTTTGATAAAGATCGGTCAATATTTAGCGGGTCAAATGGACCCTGACTTTTGTGTGAACAATTACAAAATTTGTATTGTATGGCGTATATATTTACTCCTGAAAGATATAGACCCGATAAGTTGATAGTGTATCGAAGATGAGTGGTTGACCTTTAAATTGATACCAATTATATTGTCGTATGTACGCGGATGTGGAGTTACACTTAAATACTTGCAGGTGCTTACATATTTATATATTATTTGGTAACCCATTACCAACCTAGAGGGCGGAAATATAGCCCTGATCGCTTTGTAATTTTCCATGAGATTCCCGTTATGGTCAACGACAACGCCTATAATTTCGGTGATGATCAGATAATAATTTTGGGATGAAGTGGACCGAGAACCTTTTTTTGGGTTTTTGTTTTCGAGTCGATCTATAGGCCACAATCGAAAGCCCAACATCACAACATAACCCACGGTAAAGAGAATCTGGACAAGTACACCCCTCGTCTACTGAATATTAGAAATATTTGTTGACATCTAGTCGGTCAAGAGGGTGCAAATATCGCGAAATATTCCCCATGCTCAGAATATATAGAACCACAGAAAGTTAGATTTTCGTGGAAGTTGTGTAGGGTATCATATGGTCGGCCCCGTCCGACTATACTGCTCCGCTAACTGGTTTAAAAATGTTTTTTAGGCACCTTCCATAGGCGTGGATTTTTTAAAGATATTTTTTAACCTAACTAATATAGGCGTGGATTTTTTAAAGATATTTTTTAACCTAACTAATATAGTCATGGATTTTTTAAAGATATTTTTTAACCTAACTAATATAGTCATGGATTTTTTAAAGATATTTTTTAACCTATAAAATTAAAAGGCGTGGATTTTTTAAAGATATTTTTTAACCTAACTAATATAGTCATGGATTTTTGAACGATTTTTTATGGGTTCCTCTTAAATTTAATATTATTGGACTCCTAACATGAACCTTTGAAATAAAATATATTCTGTTGGAAATAAAATATTATTGTTAAAACAAAAATAATAACAAATTGCAAAAAAATAAGCACAAACACTCAGTGAACTATTAATAATGTCAGTCCGTTATGCAAACGAAAGGAAGTTGACGACAAAAAGTGTTGTAATATTTTCCGTCTTGCAAATGCTTTTCTTTGTTGGCAATTTTCTTCGACGACCCCTTACCCCCATTCTGCACCATGCTTCTGCTGTTTCGATAACTAGCCAATATGTCAGCATAATATTTATTCAATTAACTTCCGCTCAACATCATTCAGTTGCAGAACACAGAAGGACACGAACCTTCAACTGCAGAATATACAAATGGTGGCATATCGAACGACCATCGATTGAAAAAATAAAAGAAATCACCACAATTTCTGGTAAAGATATCCTTAAGAATTTATCATTTCACACAAAAAACACATTGGCTGGTTGTGGTTGTGTTTGTGGAGGAAATCCATCAAAAGGTAGTAACCGACAGACATACTCCGTGAATGTCCCTAGTTGGCGATATGCAAAAAGACAGCCAAGGCAATCAGTCAGTCCGTCATATAGCTACTCAACCACACCAATGTTAGATGAAATATTAGAATAGCTAATATTTTCCCTTCTTTTCGATATCATTTGTTATGGACAAGGAAAGTGAGTTCTTCTTTCTTACCTGAAATATTCGTTCCACTTTGCCTTTGATTTTCTCCTCTTCGGGCAGCTCGTCAGGCAGACGTCCCATTAATTCATAAATGGCAGTCACAATATCAGTCATTTCTTCCCGTGTTATGTAGCCATCGCCATTTATGTCATATAATTGAAAAGTCCAACGTAATTTCTCCTCGACGGAACCACGCGACAATATCGAAAGTCCTTGAACAAAATCCTGTAAAAGGAAATGAAACATAAACATGAAGGCAAACATACACACACAAAGTTACAAACAAATGGTTGGTTATAACATTCATCTATAAGTAGGTGAGGACGAAAAAACAATTTAAAATAAATGCTTCACTTTTTCAATATTTTTTCTTCTTCTTCCCTTGCATTTCTTTCGTCCTTTCTATTTTAGTTATTTTTGCTTGAAAGACGATGAATAAGAATTTTTCTTGTTTTGGTTATGAGAAAAAAAAAACGAGAAAAAGGAAATGTAAAGTGCAAAGCGGTGGAATGAAATGAAAATTATGACAAATTGAAGGTGAATTTATAAAATTGATGTACATCTTGTCAGTGAAAGAAAATTTAATATTTTTCTCTGGTGTAATAATGGACTGTGGTAAAAAGGGGGAACAAATGTAAAATAAGAACAAATAATATTTTTTCAAGGACCATCCATAAAGGACCAATACAAGGCGTGGATTTTTTAAAGAATATTTTTTGAAAAGGACCAATACAAGGCGTGGATTTTTTAAAGAATATTTTTGAAAAGGACCAATACAAGGCGTGGATTTTTTAAAGAATATTTTTGAAAAGGACCAATACAAGGCGTGGATTTTTTAAAGAATATTTTTGAAAAGGACCAATACAAGGCGTGGATTTTTTAAAGAATATTTTTGAAAAGGACCAATACAAGGCGTGGATTTTTTAAAGAATATTTTTGAAAAGGACCAATACAAGGCGTGGATTTTTTAAAGAATATTTTTGAAAAGGACCAATACAAGGCGTGGATTTTTTTAAAGAATATTTTTGAAAAGGACCAATACAAGGCGTGGATTTTTAAAGAAAATATTTTTGAAAAGGACCAATACAAGGCGTGGATTTTTTAAAGAATATTTTTGAAAAGGACCAATACAAGGCGTGGATTTTTTAAAGAATATTTTTGAAAAGGACCAATACAAGGCGTGGATTTTTTAAAGAATATTTTTGAAAAGGACCAATACAAGGCGTGGATTTTTTAAAGAATATTTTTGAAAAGGACCAATACAAGGCGTGGATTTTTTAAAGAATATTTTTGAAAAGGACCAATACAAGGCGTGGATTTTTTAAAGAATATTTTTGAAAAGGACCAATACAAGGCGTGGATTTTTTAAAGAATATTTTTGAAAAGGACCAATACAAGGCGTGGATTTTTTAAAGAATATTTTTGAAAAGGACCAATACAAGGCGTGGATTTTTTAAAGAATATTTTTGAAAAGGACCAATACAAGGCGTGGATTTTTTAAAGAATATTTTTGAAAAGGACCAATACAAGGCGTGGATTTTTTAAAGAATATTTTTGAAAAGGACCAATACAAGGCGTGGATTTTTTAAAGAATATTTTTGAAAAGGACCAATACAAGGCGTGGATTTTTTAAAGAATATTTTTGAAAAGGACCAATACAAGGCGTGGATTTTTTAAAGAATATTTTTGAAAAGGACCAATACAAGGCGTGGATTTTTTAAAGAATATTTTTGAAAAGGACCAATACAAGGCGTGGATTTTTTAAAGAATATTTTTGAAAAGGACCAATACAAGGCGTGGATTTTTAAAGAAAATATTTTTGAAAAGGACCAATACAAGGATTTTTAAAGAATATTTTTCAAGGACAATTGTGAGGCGTGGATTGTTAAAGAATATTTTTCAAGGACAATTGTGAGGCGTGGATTGTTAAGGAATATTTTTCAAGGACTATTGTGAGGCGTGGATTGTTAAAGATTATTTTTCAAGGACTATTGTGAGGCGTGGATTTTTTAAAAACATATTTTTTATATTTCATTTAAATATTTTGACTTATATATTGCTTTGCATTGTTTTGATTATTAACAATTTCACTGTGCCCATTTTTCGTATTATAAAATAAATCATTCAGGATAGTAATAAAACTGACAAATCACCTTTCTTAGCCCGCAGTGTAATATTTATTATAAATTGCATTGAAAAGAAGTAGCCCAAAGCCACACACAATCTCTCAGTAATTGTCCAGAATTTGTTTTCTTTCATTCCAGAATTTTGTTTTCATTCTGTCACGTTATCCATCCACTATCCTTGTCACTCACTTTATCAGTTATTATTTATCGTTTTATTATTTTTTGTTTTTTTTTTTTGCTTTTGATTGGATTCTACATCTAAATGTTTTGGTTTTGGCAGAAGGTCATTTGGAGAAGTAACTAAGAAGGTAATGGCATCCCATAAAGGGAACTGAAGGTTAAAATAAAGTTTTTTTTTCGCATTGAACGATTTGTAAGAAAGTGAAAAAATATAAATAAATCCAAATTTCATTTCCGCCAATTCGGACACCAACAAAGCGTAAAGGAAAACAAACTTTCATAAACTTTACCATCATTTTTCTTTCGTTTTTTTTTCATTTTGAGTTTCTCCCACAATTTTGGTATAGTTTTGTGGCTGCCTTTGGCGCCTAGAAGAACCAGCATTAATAAGTGATCAATCAAAACAAAATCGTATACTTTTTGAAAAATATACTTATTTTTGGTTGTGACTTGAGGGTGGAAGGGTGTTGATATTGTTTTGTAAATGCTTGAAAAGTTGTATCCTCGAAGTTTTTGTATTTCTTCTTTTTTGGGTTATTCTAAATATTTTCCAATAGTCATAATCATTAGTAAGATAAACTCTTTGTGCATAATTTTTTGTATAAAGTTGGAAATTTGTTGCAGCTGTGATGGATTTGGGATTTCTTTTTATTGGGGGGAGAAACCAGTTATGAAAATATATTCTTGCAAAAAGCCTTTAAGGTATTTGCAGAATATTGATTATAGTTGCAATAGTCTATTGAAAATAAATCGGTATCTATGAAGGCAAAAAATATATTTTTATTCATTAAAAATCCACGCCTATATTAGTTAGGTAAAAAAATATTTTTTAAAAAATCCACGCCTATATTAGTTAGGTAAAAAAATATTTTTTAAAAAATCCACGCCTATATTAGTTAGGTAAAAAAATATTTTTTAAAAAATCCACGCGTGTTTTGTTGATCGTTGAAAAAATATTATTTAAAAAATCCACGCCTCTATAAGGAGGTCAAAAAATATTTTTTTAAAAAATCCACGCCTATATTAGTTAGGTAAAAAAATATTTTTTAAAAAATCCACGCCTATATTAGTTAGGTAAAAAAATATTTTTTAAAAAATCCACGCCTATATTAGTTAGGTAAAAAAATATTTTTTAAAAAATCCACGCCTATATTAGTTAGGTAAAAAAATATTTTTTAAAAAATCCACGCCTATATTAGTTAGGTAAAAAAATATTTTTTTAAAAAATCCACGCCTATATTAGTTAGGTAAAAAAATATTTTTTAAAAAATCCACGCCTATATTAGTTAGGTAAAAAAATATTTTTTAAAAAATCCACGCCTATATTAGTTAGGTAAAAAAATATTTTTTAAAAAATCCACGCCTATATTAGTTAGGTAAAAAATATTTTTTAAAAAATCCACGCCTATATTAGTTAGGTAAAAAAATATTTTTTAAAAAATCCACGCATATATTAGTTAGGTAAAAAAATATTTTTTAAAAAATCCACGCCTATATTAGTTAGGTAAAAAAATATTTTTTAAAAAATCCACGCCTATAATGGACACTAAAATATATTTTTTAAAAAATCCACGCCTATAATGGACACTAAAATATTTTTTTTAAAAAATCCACGCCTATATTAGGAGCTTAAAAAATAATTTTTAAAAAATCCACGCCTCTATTAGTTAGGTAAAAATTATTTTTTAAAAAATCCACGCCTATATTAGTTAGGTAAAAAAATATTTTTTTAAAAAATCCACGCCTATATTAGTTAGGTAAA
>NW_026881986.1:0-38225 GCF_032173495.1 Musca vetustissima
GTTGGAATTTAAAATTACTGCTGCATCGACACACGATGCTGATGACCACCAAATAAATGAAACACGGACGATACGGGGTTGTTGGCAGACTTTATTATTTATATTTACACTGGCGAACACTTAGTAAACCGGCAGACGTTACTTTATTAACTGGCAATGATATCTACGTTACAACTCTTTATATATGTTCTTATCTTATTCTAGAACCTTCTAATTCTAGATCTTTCTTATTCTAGATAATTCATAATGGTTACTTACATCACTATAGTATCACTTAAAATAACCATATATACTTATTGTAACTTATCATTGTAGGGATCGCTAATTACATTAAATATATGTGTTGCCAATTATGTCAATTCACAATATTCAACAGATAATCAACTTAATATTAATTTTGAGATTGATTTAATATGGATCAAAAGGAAGTTGTATGCCTTTTGTGTTTGCGGTTTATAAATTGACAAATTATTAATATCGGAAAGGTTCTTGTCGTCGATGGATGCATAAATATTTTTTTTTCGGGTAGCCCCCATACAAGGTTACTCCCAATTTTCGCTATTTTAGGGTTCTTGAGCGCAATTTTCAACCGAATTCGCTGAAATTTGGTACATTGGGTTCTTATTGGATACCAAATTTTCCCACTAAGGTACCCCATATAAGGGTACCTCCCAATTTCCAGTTTTTGGGGGTTTTGACCGGATTTTTTCACCGAATTGGCTGTAATTTAGTAATTTCAGTTATTATTGGGTAGTAAATCTCTCCACTAAAAATTATAAATATAGGTCCAGGTAGTCGTATATGGTAACAAATCTCCCCATCAAAAATTATTAATATTCACCCCTTTTTAGGGGTAGTCCCCATATAACCCCCTCATATAATGATATCCCCAAATATTCACTATTTCTTACACTATGTAATCAATATTGGTCCCCCTTTAGGCATAGCCTCATATAACTTTGTAATCTAAATTACAGTAGTTTGAGGATTTTATACTCTTCCATGCGTTATTAGTATCAGTCCACTTTTTGGATCTTATAGATTTTAGGAAAAATCCCCATGAAAAATTGCTGAAGTTTCTATATGGTGTACATAATGGTTTACATAAATCGGTTTGTAGAATTATCGGTATATGCCCACTTTTTGGCATGTTCCCTATATTTTCATTGCATGTATCTGTCAGTATAACTATGGTGGAGGGTATCCAAAGTTCGGCCCCGCCGAACATAACGCTTTTTCACTTGTTAATGAATTTGACCGATACTCGTACGATGTGTTATCAAAAAATAACCGTTATATTCAAATTTCATGAGTTACGTTCGATGTTCGAATTTGTATATCATGTGGAAATATTCACCTGAGACACTATAAAGAGAATGGATGTTTGTACATTGAGCAGAAATTTGGTTTTCATTTATGAAGTATCAAGTCCAAATACAAATATGCAATAGTTGTAACAAAATTGATAGGTCTTAACACCAAAATATGCTTCGTTAGCATCCGTTAGTCGGTAGGCGGCACAAAAAGCTTTTTCCGACATGGGTTATTGCAGCAGTGAAAGCAGACAAGAAGTTCAAAGTCAGGGCAAAACATATTCAACGAGCCCAAAATTTGAACAGTGGTCGACCGGAAATGTGTGATCGAGTCAGATATGGGTGACAAATTAAAGACACCCATATCTGACAGGAATAAAGTAGTAAAGGGTATCATATAGTCGGCACCGTCCGACTTTACTGCTTTCCTTACTGGTTTGTTATAGTGTCCATGTATCAATTCGTTACCTTAGCATGTCTTTCAACCAAAGTGGCTGTAATTTGGTATTTTTAGTTCATATTTTCTAAAATTCTCGTTTTAATTATTCGACTCTTTATTCCAATCAAATTGGCTATAATTTATTATTTTTCTCGTTAGGTAGGAAATCTTCCAATCCAATGTCATTAACATTACTCCACTTTTAAATACATAACGGTATCCACTGTGATACAGCCTGTTACAAACATATGTCTTAGTGCATATGTTTGGGAATATGCATAGTCGCATTTATAATCCAATTTGGATGAAATTTGGTACAGATCATTCGGTAGAGATTTAGATATAGCTGCCATATATAGTTTCGCCCTTTTTTAAGTAAATGGTGAATAAAAGTCTCTATGTATCTTTCGATTTGCACGACATTTGGTATAGCATACTAAATTAAGTCTAGAATGCTAAGATTCGTGAAAATCGGTTCACAAAACTCCTGTAAATCTTTCGATTTGCAAGAAATTTTGTATAGCGTACTGAATTATGTCTGAAATCGGTTCAGATTTAGATATACCTCCCATATACATTTTCGTCGGATTTTATGTTAATGTGGCACCAAAGCCCCTGTATATGTTTCGATTTACACGATAGTCCCATTTTTAGATGAATTACAGGGTACAAATCTACCACGGTTATTGATCTACGTATACCTGTTTGGTTATTGACCGTAGTGTTAAGAAAGACCAAGAATAGGCCAATGAAGTTGCTGGTTCTGGATAAAAGCAGTGAAACAGAGAACAAACCCAGTAAGAAAAAGTCAAAATTCGGACAAATATTTCGGTGCAAAAATCCATAAAACCCTCCAAATTATCTTCAAAATAGCAAAAATGGGCCTGACCGAAAAATAATAAATTAAGAAATGCTTACTTTTCATTGAACAAAAATAAAGTTAAAGAGGATCCAAATATTTAGCAAGAAAAGTTTAAAGCACTTCAATAGGGTAAAGGAAATCCATCTTATATGTTTCCGCTACTGTACATAATATATACCTACAGTGTTCAATGCCAGATTCTTAAATCCCATTTCCTTTCCGCTATTGAAATACATCAATCTCTTTCTTACTAAATATTCGAATCCTCTTTAATTTTGTTATTGTTGAAGGAAGAACATATGATTTTTTTATTTTATTATTTTTCCGCCACTGTATATAGTATAATACTCATGTGCATTATATGTTAAAGTACTCCTGTCTGCAAGTTGTAATCCCATTCTCCTTTTATAGCTTTTCCGTTGAATCGTAAATACAATTCACTTCGTCCGCACATTTCACAATAATGAAGAACCGCAACCGCACCCACATGTGCATGAAAAACGGCACTGGAAAGAAATTGCATGTGAACACAAAATAATTAAATGCGTTATGTTTTTTTTTCAATAGTTATCTTCTGTGATATTTCTCAAAGGATATTCGGGTATTACTGTAGTTGAAGTTAATTCCACTGTTGAAGTGAAGTTGAAGCTCGTCGATTTAACGTCCAATGCAGTTGAAAATCTTCGAACGATATTTTAATGTTGTAAAATTCACACCAGTCCAACTATATGAAATCTGAAGCAATTTGCCTATATACAATGGGGTTCCAACAACTCGTATATAAGAAACATATATCAGAAATGTTTTAGACAGGCATAAATAACACGGCTGTTGAGTATCGTCAACGACTATCCAGATCATCAAAAAGGTAACTATGCGGAGTTTCAGTTATTTGCTGTGACTATAGGATTTTATTTTTGAAATCAACTGCGAAATTTGGGTTTTTAGCAATTTGTTTTCGTAAATTTGTCATAGCTACTACAAACATATTTTAAAGAATTTAAGATTGCTTTTGTGGTGGAGGATGTATATATATTTTGTTTAAAATATACATTTTGTTTATCTTTACAAAAACCCAATCCTACTCCGTTGGATTTTTCTGTCATATTTACATGCCAACAACTTCTCCACTTTCCTGGGATGTTCTTGCCGCACTTGTAAACAGGGATTTGACAGCTCGTAAATAATGCACTGTTTTTTGCCGTACATATGTTCTGCGTTTGTATGGTCTCTCTGTCTCATTGTAGGTGTACGTTTCATTTTCGCAAAATGTCTGTTCATTCATATTTCGGATGTTCACTTGATATCATTTTATGTTTCTTAATATTTAATGTGGTTTTTATGCACGTGTGCATATCTGTTGTTTTTAACCTGAAATCTACATTACATAATAATACACATCGCCGAACTTTGCCATTACCGAGAATACAGTGAATCCGGTTAATTGAAATTTTTCGCTTTTATAAGGTATCAAATAATTAAAGAAGGCAACAATATGTAGTCCCCATAAAACGCCTTTTTAAGCCTTTTCGGTATACTTAAGGTCCTTTCATACTAAGAGTTATGAAAGAGGAGTTAGAAGCCCCCCATTAATGTTTCATATGTAGAATGTCATCATCATTGTGGAGGGTATAAAAACTTCGTCGGACACTAACTTATTATGTTATTGGATTGTGTTATACATGGTTGTTCATGCTCTGAAAACGTAAGGTTTAAAGTTCAACATACCGACAATTTAATGGACATTTGCATTAGAGCTATTTTAAACCTTAACCTATGTTGAATAATTTCTAAAAATACTGTTTTTTTTTCGCTGTGTCAAATTATAGCCATTTCGAATAGAAAATTCTATTAAAATTTTATAATAGCGAAATTCGATACGAACTAATACCATATATCGACTGATATCGAAAATTGTCTAAAAATATATATGTTTGTTCTCTAAAAACCCCCATCTTTAAATTACGACAACTTTAGTAAAAAATCGGCTATAACCTTTAAAATCTCTGTCTACGTCAACAAAAGGAACATATTTCGTAAATTCAATGTTAAAATATACAAAATGACGATTATACAGGGGCTATGTAAAAACATGGAGTAATATAGCAAAAAATATGTTTCATTTGCTAAAGGCCTTCATATCGAATTACAGCAATATCGGGTGGAAAAACCGGCTAGTCCTGTTATGAGAAAGCAACACCAAAAGGTCAACTGATATTTATAACTTTTGGTACGAAGATGAGATCCTTTTAAATCAAATTAGAACTAAAGCTACTGAATAACGTGCCGGCACCCATAAAAATAGCGATTGATGGTGGATGACATGATGTGGGGGTTAGACTGAAATTGGGGGCAAACTTTTTCGTAGTGAGATTTACTACTCACTGAGAATGTAAATAAAACTACAGGTAATATTGTTGGAATACGTGCACAATCTGTCCAAAAACAGGGATGCAGCTTTATATACGGTCTATCAAAAAAAGTAGATCAATATTGATAATTATACCCTTCACCACACTTTGGTATAGGGTATTATGTCTTTGTGCATATGTTTGTAACAGGGAAAAGTAAAGGAAGATATACACACACTTTCTAAGTCGATTTATGCATGTCCGTCCGTCTATCCATGTTAAATTGTAAACCCTATTAAAAAATTCGGTTCGGATTTATAGTTATTTCTAGTTTCCATATATATTTTCGTCCAATTTAATGTAAATGTTGCACTAAAGTCCCCATATATCCTTCTATTTCCACGAAATTTGGCACAGCGTATTGAATTAAGTTTATAATGATGGGTGATAAGTTTGTAAAAATCGGTTCAGATTAAGACCCAAAGACACAAATTTGCTACTGAAGTTAATATAAATTTTTGGCAAATTTCATTGAAAATGGTTCCGATTTAGATATAGCTCCCATTTATATTTTCGTCCGATTTTAGATAAATGTCCGATTGATACGAAATTTTCTACAATGTATCAAGTTGAGATTAGAATGACCTTATTGTGTTTTCTTGAAACTGGTGCAGATTCAGGCATAGTTCCATAGATATTTCGAGCGGGTGTCTGATTGAGATTAAATTTTGAAGAGTGCGTCATACCGAACATCGTGTATCAAGTTTGCTTTAAATTTATTTGTAAATGACTCTAAATCTGCCCGAATGAAATGAAATTTAGTATAATTTGCAAAATAGCAAGTTCTTGGATCGATGTTATTCGGTGCACACATAGATGAAGATCTAATGTTTAAGTTCGTACTATATATATATATATATATATATCAAAACGTGTTATTTGTAATATCAAATATCCTTTTAGCTGTAGACAGGGTCACCGATGAATATATACAAAATGGAATAATGACAAATTTAATATACACTCCACCTTGTGGTGATGTTGGCAAATTTATACTTCAATGTTTTACACATTCGCAAAGCACTTTTATCTTCATGAAATTTAGTTCTGCAGACACTTCAATTGAAGATATTTATACCCTTCAGCACACTGTGGTACAGGGTATTATGTCTTTGTGCATATGTTTGTAACAGGCAAAAGGAAACGAGATAGACACATGGTTCCTTTTGAGAATATGCATAGAATCACTTTCTGAGTCGATTTATGCATGTCCGTCCGTCCGTCCGTCTGTCTGTCCATGTTAAATTGTTAACAAAGTACAGGTCGCATTTATGATCCGAATTGGATGAAATTTGGCACAGGTTACTTGTTTGGCCCAAGGACGAACCCTATTGAAATTGGGAAAAATCGGTTCAGATTTAGATATAGCTCCCATATATATTTTCGTCCGATTTAATGTAAACTAGAATGATGTATGTAAAATTTCATAAAAATCGGTTTAGATTTAGATATAGCTCCCATATATATTTTCGTCCGATTTTTTGTAAATGGTGCACCAAAGTCCCCATATATCTTTCGATTTGCACGAAATTTGGCACAGCGTAATGAATTAGGCCTAGAATTATGTGTGCTGAGTTTGATTAAAATCGGTTCAGATTTAGATATAGCTCCCATATATACTTTCGTCCGATTTGTTGTAAATGGTGCACCAAAGTCTCTATATATCATTCGATTTGCACGAAATTTGGCACATCGTAATGAATTAGGTCTAGAATGATGTGTGTAAATTTTCATAAAAATCGGTTCAGATTTAGATATAGCTCCCATATATATTTTCGTCCGATTTTATGTAAATGGTGCACCAAAGTCCCTATATATCTTTCGATTTGGACGAAATTTGGCGTATCGTAATGAATTAAGTCTAGAATGATGTGTGTTAATTTTCATGAAAATCGGTTCAGATTTAGATATAGCTCCCATATATATTTTCGTCCGATTTAAGGTAAATGGTGTACAAAAGTCCCTATATATCTTTCGATTTACACGAAATTTGGTACAGTGTAATGAGTTAAGTCTAGAATGATGTGTGTAAAATTTCATGAAAATCGGTTCAAATTTGGATATAGGTCCCATATATATTTTCGTCCGATTTTTGGTAAATGGTGCACCAAAGTCCCTATATATCCTTTGATTTGCACGAAATTTGGCATAGCGTACTGAATTAAGTCTAGAAATATGTGTTTTTAATTTCGTAAAAATCGGTTCAGATTTAGATATAGATCTCATATATATTTTTGTCCGATTTTAAGTAAATGGTGCATCAAAGTCCCTATATGTTTTTATATATAATAAAGAACTCAAAATGTGGCCGAATGCACAAAACATACTAAAATAAGTGTAACCTAACATGTGACAAGTTTCGATGAAATCGGTTTACATTTAGATATTTTACTTTAAATTAATTTACATAATTTTGTCCTATTGTAAGAAGCAACTCTATATCCGACCAAAATTTATAGGTTGCAGTTTAATTTCATATTATTGGTCCTTCAAAAATGCGACGTCGGTTAGGCTTCCATCTGTTGAATATACATAAAGTGGTGAAGGGTATCATATAGTCGGCCCCGTCCGACTTTACTACTTTCCTTACTGGTTTGTTTATTGTAGAAGGCTATTCGGAATCCACTGTTAATTTTTCGACAAGAAATGGAATTATGCATGGAAGTGAAATGAGAATTGTTAAGCAATTGACGTAGCCATAAAAAAGGTTATTTATCTTGATTCGAATGCTTAATGGAAGTTCATTATTATTCTCAGTGTGACAATGATAATTATTTAACATACACTACGTTGACAAGTAACAATATTTTTTTTAAATTCTGTTGGGTTATTTTGTAATTCATTCGTTTACGTTGTGAACATAAAACGTATGTATTGTTAAAGAGATGAGAAAAATAGACTGTGCTACAGGATTTTGGAGGGTTGGTTCCCACAATGGCCCCAAATACGACTTGGCTGTTATCCTTTCCGTATTGATTTTCATTGTGTAAGAAAAAGAAAAAAAAAATGTTCATGTATATTTGAATGTATTCAACAAAGATTTATTTTCACCTTCAATATCCGCCTTCAAATTGTTTTTTTCTCACTTGCCTTTGTCATGAAAAATGTTATGCCCTGAACTCGATCAGAAAATAATTCCTAATATATAAAATATTCATGTTATGATAAAATGAAATAAAAATGCTTCCTCATTTCCCACCCTCTACATGGCATTTGTAGTGTGGTCGTTTTTGTCTAGTCTGTCTGCCGTTGCAGGCATTTCTTCATTAATCATTTGCCATCATTAATCAGTAGTCCGTGCATTTAAAATATCATAAGAAATTTATAAACGAGAAAATTATATTGACATACCACATTACATGGCCACATTTATACGAACAATGACGGGAAAGAAATGGCTTTATATTAGAGTTGCTTATGTCGCCGTTATTCGGTTTCTTGTAGAATAGTAGTACGACTACCTTCCGAGCTGCTTGACCGTTTGGACAGGCGAACGAATTGTGTACGAGAAATGATAAGATTGATTTACATTGTTTGTATATATAGTACCCATAAAGCTTCGTCGGATTTTACTTAAATTTTCAAAAAAATAGATTTCTTATCTGCAACCTCTCACACAAACGGTCACAAGTTGGAAAAACATTTTAAACTACATAAAAATCCCATTGAGAAACCGAACTAGAACAAGTGTGGATATAGAAGCAGCAGTCAACCTCTCTGGTACGTCCACTAAATTTTCATATCAAACGTTGTCCATATTCGTCCTCTGTTTAGGGTAGCTCCCATATAACGGTACCTCCTATTTTGGGGAGCTGGATAAGTTTTTAACCAAATAGCTTGTATTTAATATTTTGGATCTTCGTACCAAAAATTAGCCAAAGGCCCCTTATAAACTTGCGCCCTATTTGTGGGAATGTTTATACCCTACACAACAATGTTGTCAGGGTATTATAACCTTGTGCAGCCCCAAGAGTTTGTAACGCCACGAAATATTGGTCCTAGACCCACCTTTAAGTATACTGATCGTCATATCTCATCTAGCTGAGTCGATCTAGACATGTGTGTCCGTCCGTCTGTCCATTATAATTTGTAAACACGTTACAGGCCACAGTTGTGGACCAATCTTCACGAAATTTTGCATTTAGGATGGGTTCTGGCCAATGAAGACCCCTATTGTTTCGGTTAATATTTAGGGGATGAAATGGACCAAAAACTTTATTTTTGTCTGTTTTTCTGGTCGCTCCAGAGGCTGCAATTATGACCCAAACATCGCGAATTTTTACATGGAAAAGGAGATCGGGCCAAAGTATAAACATGTCTGTTTTGATAAAGATCGGTCAATATTTAGCGGGTCTAATGGACCCTGACTTTTGTGTGAAAAATTACAAAATTTGTATTCTATATCGTATAGATTTACTCCCGAAGGACATGAGGTACTATATCCAAGAGGAGTGGTTTTCCTTTAAATTGATACCAATTTTATTGTCGTATGTACTCGGAGTTGTACTGGGAGTTACACTTAAATATTTCCATGTGCTTACGTATTCAGATTTTATTTAATAAACCATTACCACACTAGAGGGTGGAAATATAGCGCTGATGGCTTAGAAATTTTCCATGAAGATCCAGGTATGGTCAAGGACAACGCCTATAATTTTCGGTGGTGATCAGATAATAATATTGGGATGAATTGGACCGAAAACTTTATTTTATGTGTTCTTTTTCGAGTCGATCTATAGGCCACAGTTGAAAGCCGAACATCACAATACAACCCACGGTGAAGGGAATCTGGACAAGTAATTAGAAGTACTGTACTGAATGTTAGTAATATTTAATATGTAGTCGGTCAAGAGAGTGCAAATATCGAAAAATATTGCCTAATCTCAGAATATAGAACCGCAGAAAGTTAGATTTTCGTGGTAGTTGTGTAGGGTATCATATGGTCGGCCCTGTCCGAAAATATATTTAATATAAAATATATTTAATATTGTATCTAATTTGATATTTTGGATTCATCAGTAGGTGACAGATATTTGGTACAACCTCCATGTAAAGGTCCTGCCACCTTTACAGATATTTTAATGGCCGTTAAAGTTTTTCTACCTAGTATGACTTTATAATACTAAATTGCAGCTGTTTAAATAAAAATAACGTGCCCAAAAGCTTCAAAATACTGAATATTGGGATTGCCGTTATATGGGTGCTTCCCAAAGAAGTGGACCGATATATAGGAGGAATATAAATGTATGCGGAAAATTTAAATGGGCTCTCAATATTGAAAAGGGTCCTCAATATTGGTGATAAAAATCTTCAATATTGAGAGCCCTTTTCAATATTGAGAGCCCATTTAAATTTTCCGCATACATTTATATTCCTATATGATAGAGATCTTCAATATTGAGAGCCCTGTTGTGTTTTCCACAGACGGACGGATATGACTTAATAGACATAGCATTTTATTCTGTTCAACTATATTGTAATAATTGACTTGGGACCCTTCTTTACTCCGATATTTTGATTGCTTCATGCGTGAATGTTACAGATCCTTAACCGATTATTTTAGCCTTTTCATTGCAACTATATAGATGGCATAGAAAATAGCATCCAAATATATCATTAGATCATTAGACGAGTGAAACTGGCAGTTACTATGATACTTTCTTCTTGCAAATCCTTCTTTTCTTTATTCAATCCAACACTAACAGCCTTAAGATAAAGAACTTTGGAATATATATATATATATATATATAACATCATAAAACGAGTAAGAAAGCAGGGGGTGCAATTTGTGGCAATAAATTAATATACCATTTTTTCACGCTCAACCAATAAAATACCGCTTAAAACGAATGAATTAAAAAATAAATGCTTTCACAGAAAAATTATGAAACGATAGGGGAGGGGTATACCGAACACATTTTCTAACACGAGGGGAAATTAAATATTTATGAGATTTAAATGAATTGTTTTTGAATTGTAATTTAAATCTGCATTAAATTGAGATGAGTAAGGAACAGACCAAAGACGGATGAAGTCGATTATTAAATACTTTGGTATATATAAGACTGTGGCCGAGTCTACAATGCATTAGTATCACACAAGTTCAATTGTGGTATTGGTTGACGTTTTGGTAGCCCCCACCAAAACGTTGGTAGCCACCCGTGAAAATTTGTTGAAGTAGGTTCAGACTTCATTATATCCCAGATTGAGTCTATATTTTACACAACATGCTCAATTAAATCCAGTTTGATGCGTGTTAAGTTGTATTCAAATCGGTTCAGATTTATATATAATTCCCATATATATTCCCAAACTCCCAATATTTGCCCTATTGAGACAACATTTTGCACAGCGTGCTCAATTAAGTCCAGTTTTATGGTGGCACTTTTTGTTCAAATCGGTTCAGATGTAGATCAAGTCAAGAATAATGTATGTAAAGGTTTGTCGAAATTTGTTCAGATTTAGGTATGGGTTTTATATTTTTTCGTCCGATTTTATGCAAAAGGTGAACCGAGGAGTCTATTCTGTCTATATGTAATATTGTATATCGTATAAAATTGAAATCAGTTCAGGTTTAAATATAGCTTCCATATACACTTTCATTCCATTTCATGTATATGTAATATTGTATATTATACTGCAGCATAACAAATGGTCTATGATAACAAATGGTCTATGGTATGGTGGCTTAATTAGGTCCAGATTTACATATAGATCCCATACATAATTTTGCTCGATTTCATACATATACCGAAGATTTCATACATGATACACCGAAGAATCCAAGTCTGCCCAATTGACATGCAACTTTTTATAGATTTCAGAATGGTATGTGTATGAGTTTATTTAATTTGTTCAACTATATGTGTAGATCACACATTTAATTTTGCCTGATCAAGCATCTCTTATACGTGCCGTCGGACCTGCCCGACTTTGCTGGATTGGGCAAGCATTTCAACAAAATTAAATATATAACCAGTGAGCGGAGCAGTATAGTCGGACGGGACCGACCATATGAAGCCCTACACAACATCCACCAAACTATAATTTTCGCGGTTTCCCTGAGCCTGGGCAAAATCAATCAACAGCTCTAACCCTGGCATATTTTTCAAATCTTGTTTTCCAGAGGTAAAAATATGTGATGTTCTGCATATAATAATGGCATCTAGAGCAACTAAAAAATCTGACAAAAATAAAGATATCGGTTTAATGCACCCTCAGCACCATCTCAACATCACTGAAAATTATAAGCATCGCAATTGACCATAACCGGAACTTTCATCCAACCATATAATTGGTATCAATTTAAAGGTCAACCACGCCTCTTGGATGTACTATCAACTTCTAGGATCTATGTCCTTCAGGTGTAAATATATTCGCCATAGAATACAAAATTTGTAATTTTTCACCCAAAAGTCAGGGTCCATTTAAACCGCTAAATAAACAGTTATGTTTATTTTTTGGCTATTGGTTTCCTTTTAAAATAATCCCAATATAACCTATGAGATATTTTGGATATTATGGGAGATTATACTAGAGATTATACTACTATACTAGGAGTTCGTCATTTAAAAACCTGATCGATGGAACATAACGTTTAACGATAAGTGACTGAAGAATAAGCCACTTTTTCCTCCCCCATCACCTTCCGATGGCGTAGGGGATGATAGATACCAAGCAACGGCTCTGAATGGCTTTAACATGGCGAAGCCCAGGCTTATCTTGGTCCCTCTTTCATCTAAATTGTGGACACTGACCTCCCCGCGGTGCCACCTGGTCACCCGATGAAATAGTGAGCTAACATGTGCCGCGAATTCACCCATATTATTGCCTTACAGGAAATGCGATGGAAAGGGACAGGCGTAAGTAAATCAGACGATTACGCCCTGTATTATAGCTGCCATGAAACGAGACATGAATTTGGCTGCGGATTTATGGTTAACAGGAGAATAAAAGACCTTGTCTCCAGATTCACTCCAGTAGATGAGCGAATTGCTATAATCCGTATAAAAGCGAAGTTCTTTTACATCAGTCTAATTTGCGTCCATGCTCCGACCGAAGAAAAAGATGAACAGACCAAAGACATATTTTACGAGCGCCTAGAAACAGCATATGACCGTTGCCATGGCCACGACATTAAAATTCTGCTAGGAGATTTTAATGCAAAAATCGGAAGGGAAAATATCTTTGGCCCCACCGTCGGAAAATTCAGCCTTCATGAAGAAACATCCGACAACGGCATGAGGTTGATTGACTTCGCGGCAGCAAAAAACATGGTAGTTAGCAGCACCAGATTCAAGCATCTCGATATACACAAGGCCACCTGGCTTTCTCCTGATCAAGTAACGAGAAATCAAATTGATCATGTTGTGATAGACGGAAGGCATTCATCCAGTGTTTTAGACGTCCGATCGATCCGAGGAGCGAATATCGATTCGGACCATTACCTTGTGGCAGCCAAGGTACGCACCCGTCTTAATGTTGCAGCAAAGGTGCGATATAATACAACACGGAAACTCGACGTCGAAAAGCTGCAAACACAACAGGTAGCCGAGGCCTACTCCGCTCAACTTACCCATCTGCTTGAAAAAAGCACTTCTTGTCCCGATAATAGTATAGAAGCACAATGGCAAAGAATTGCCCACTCCCTACAAACTGCAGCAAAAAGAACAATTGGGTACCAAAAACCACCACCAAGAAACCCATGGTACGATCAGGAGTGTCGTAATGCTACTGATGTGAAAAACGCAGCGTATAGGGCAACCCTGCAGACAGTAGCAACACGTAACGTGATGGAGAATTATCGGGAGAAAAGGAGAGAGGAGAAACGTGTTTTCAGAAAAAAGAAGAAAGAACAAGAAAAACGTGAGCGTGAGCAAATCGAGATGTACAGGAGTCAGAATGAAGTCCGGAAATTTTACCAACGAGTAAAACACCAAACCGAAGGCTTTGGTGCAGGCACATATTCCTGTAGAGATGAAGAAGGAAACCTGGTGATAGATACAGACAGCGTGTTGAGGATCTGGAAGGAGCATTTCGAAAAGCTACTAGTATCAAATAGTGGCGATGAAGAAGATACCCCAGAACCAATAAAAGATGATGGTATAGAGTGTATACCACCTAGCCAAGATGAGGTCATAAAAGCAATTAATCGGCTCAAGAACAACAAAGCAGCAGGTGCCGATGGGTTACCAGCCGAACTATTCAAGACTGGTGGCCAGATGCTGGTCAGGAGCATGCACCAGCTGATTAACACAATTTGGCTAGATGAATGCATGCCCAATGATTGGAACCTCAGCATCCTGTGTCCCGTGCACAAAAAACAGAAATGACACTCTGTAAACGGCGAGAAGACCAAGCTGATGGTATCAACGCGCAAGACGTCCAGTAGACTCGGACCAACTGTGGAACTTGAGAACTACAGCTTCGAGGTAGTTAAAGACTTTATATACCTTGGTACCGCCATAAATAAAACGAATAATATCAGTTTTGAAATTCGGAGAAGGATTGTGATGGCCAACAGATGCTACTATGGTCTAAGTAAGCAGTTTAGAAACAAGGCCACCTCTCGCCAGACCAAACTCACACTTTACAGGACGCTGATACTACCCGTGCTATTATATGGATCAGAAGCATGGGTACTTGCGCAAGCAGATGAGGCAGCGCTTGGGGTGTTTGAGAGAAAAATTCTCCGAAAGATCTACGGGCCGATCTGCGTCGACGGTGAATATCGGCGTCGAATGAACCACGAGCTCTACAATTTATACGCGGACATCGACATAGTCAGTCGTATTGAGCTGCAGCGACTACGGTGGCTAGGCCATGTTGTGCGGGTGAATGAAGATGCCCCAGCTCAAAAGGCATATAAAAATGAGCCTACTGATGGTTTCCGTAGAAGGGGAAGGCCACGAATTAGATGGAAAGACCAAGTAGAAAACAACATCTTGGAACGTGGTCTTCCAAATTGATGGACTTGCGCACAAGACCGACGCGTTTGGAAATCTTTTTTAAGCTCGGCTTATGGAACAACCGTTCTGTAACAAGCCAGCTAAGTAAGTAATTAATCACCTTCCGATATGCTAACTTTTTCTTTTAGAAAAATATGACAAATTCCTACATTTGCAACTTATCTCAATGTGCCCTGATTATGTTTCTACTGTTGTCATTGCAATTTGTCGACTTCGTCTTCTTTCGTAGAATTAAACAAATTTGCATCTAACTTTTCTTTCTTATATCAAGCAGAACAATGCCAAACAATTGGCATTTCAGACCACTTGAGGACATACGTTTTTAAACATTAACGAACAGTAATCATATATACAATGTCTGCTATCCTTTCCGTCGAACACATCTGTCAATCTATACGCTTTTACCATCGTCGTTCTGTCAAAGTAGAATATACTACTTTCACAGAACAGAACCACCAACCATATGTACACAAACGACCGCAGTTGCATTATTGAAATGCTACAACGTCTGCTAAGTCATATGTATGGCGGACCCAGCTACCCTGTAGGACTTTAATCAACTAGTTTACAAAATGTTTAGTTATAAAGAAATTATTAATCAACTGATTATAAATTAGCTAGAAAGTCATCTAAGACTCAACCACATTGAAACCAAAAATATGTTCATGTCATCAAAAACATAACACACGCAAAACAAGAAACCGTTAGAATTGCATTCCACACAACAACACCGAATGCAAAGATGAAGAAAAATCATTCTGTTTGAAAGTTCGGAGAGTGAAGACGTGTAAATCGTAATTAATTGTATTTGTGCTCTTTAAGTGTGAAATTAAAAATGAATTGGTAAGTGTTTTAATAATATAAAACAATATCGTAGAAAATTATGTAAAAAGCAAAGAGAAGAATCTGTAAATATAGATACATTTCTTTTTTTAATTTGTAGCGCATATACATAATATTTGTAAAGTTTCTAACAAAGTCATCCAATAAAAACATGGAGTCCCCGCCAGAATCAGTGAAACGCCTCAGCATTAATTTAAGTAAGTAATTTATTATATAAATTAAAACCAACTATTCTAATTCGAATTTCAATTTCACTATATTTCAGATGTTCATCAGCATACCTAAAAGATTTCCAAAATGTTTTCGAGTGCCTTATGGACGCCCTGCGATCACTTCCAGTGGATCTCCAAAAAGCATTGCATATTATTAAAAAACGTCACTTTCACAACATATGCATACAAAAAAACTATAAGTCAGTCATTTATATTAATTTTCTGTGATGAATTATTTATTTGACATATTTTATGTATTTCCACCTATGTATATAATTTTCTAACTATTTATAATAAAATATATTGAATTCTAAACTGAAATTGTATATTGTATTGGTATAATTACAAATTAGCCATGTTAAGTTAGTTAATAGTTATATTAACATAAACCAACTAATAGTCCTTTCGAAAATTCTACATACAAATTAATCTCTTTTAGACCGATGACTATCTGCATTTTTTAGTCTAACAATAAATCGGTCAAAAATAACTAGTTTGTAACCAGTTGAAAAGTTACTGACTACTACCGCGATCATCGCCATGTAAAAATAGTCAGTTGGTCCAAAGAAAAATAATCGATAAATGGACTAGTAGTGACTATTTTAAAATTAGTTTAAAGTTAGTTTAAAATTGGTTCATTTCCCTACAGGGTATTTATAGCAGACTACCACTGCCAGAGTACGAACGATTGTAGCTTCATACGTTCATTTTTGAAAGGAAATCAAACCGTAGTGGTTCGCTTTTGTCAACGGAGGAAAGTCAGTGTAGATTCTAAAGGAATTGATGAATGTCATCGCGTAAAACCGTCTGAAGTAACAAAGAGGAGGACATTTGTTGATCTGCTACATATTCGTACATATATACTGAAACGAACATGATTGATGTAATTAAGATGAAAATTGAAATGAATTGAAGGCAATGTACGTCAATTTAAATTTTGATGGAAATATGCAACTAAAATCATGGAAATATTTTTTTTTATATTTGATATTTTTTACCATCAACCAAATACGTAAAATCGACGAAGGCTTCTACTAGAAAACAAGCTTAAAAACCCAGAAAGGATACCCTTCACCACTTCGGGTATATTCAACAGATGGATCATAAAAGTGGTAGCAGTTTTGAAGGGCCATTGAAATTAAATATGTGATGTGTATGTATATGTATATGTGAACCGGCTTAAACCAATCCATAAATATGTAATTCTGCGACCTATGTCACATTTTATTTCTTTCGAGCAAATTTAGAGTTGCTTGTTTACCATGAGACAAAATTGTATAAAACGACTTAAAAATAAATGAATATGCGCACCGTGCAAAATTTAATGTCATTATGATACCCGTTGTTTATTTGTTTGTCATTAACATGAAATCGGACGAATATATATATATATATATATATATATATATATATATCGGAACCGATATCAAAGAAATTTACCATATGTTTAGTTACACTAACTTCAGTAGCCTTTTGCAAAATTGTGTGTCAATCGGCCAATCATTTGGTTATTGTCTCAATTCAATACTATATGTAAACCTGTAAGGAAAGTAGTAAAGTCGGACGGGGCCGACTATATCATACCCTTCACTACTATGGGTATATTAAACAGGACTATTAACATGAAATTGGATCAAATAACGTACGTTGTGCAATATTTGATTTCATTCTGACTAACATGAGGAGATTGATGTCCAATTTACTTAAAATCGGGCGAAAATATATACGCAAGTTATATCCAAATATGAACCGATTTCAACGAAACTTGTCACAGGTTAGGTTATACTAATTTCAGTACGTTTTGTTCCTATTAGCCATATATTGGATCCTAGTGCGTCAATTACTTAAAATCAATCTATAATATAAGGGAGCTATATCTAAATCCCAACCGATTTTCACGAAACTTGGCACACATCAGCCTGGACTAAATTCAGAACGCTATGCCAAATTTCGTGCAAATCGAAAGATAAATAAGGACGTTGGTACACCATTTACCTTAAATCGGACGAATATATATACGGGAGCTATATCTAAATCTGATCCGATTTTCACGAAACTTTGCACACATCATTCTAGACTTAATTTAGTACGCTATGCTAAATTTCGTCCAAATCTAAGGATATATAGGGACTTTGGTACACCATTTACCTTAAATCGAACGAAAATATATATGGGAACTATATCTAAATCTGAACCGATATTTCCCAAATTTAATAGGGTTCGAATGAGCAAACGAATGAGCTCTGCCAAATTTTATCCAATTGGGATCATAAATGCGACCTGTACTTTGTTTACAATTTAACATGGACAGACGGACATGCATAAATCGACTCAGAAAGTGATTCTATGCATATTCTCAAAAGCAACCATGGGTCTATCTCGATTTTTGCCTGTTACAAACATATGCACAAATACATAATACCCTACACCACAGTGTGGTGATGGGTATAAAAATCATCTCAATCGGACGAAATTGGGAGTTTGGTGCACCATTGACAAAAAAATCGGACGAAATATAAATGGGAGTTATATCGAAATCTAAACCAATTTTCCCCAATTTCAATAGTGTTAGCCCTTGAGCCAAATAAGTGATTTCTACCAAATATCACTTCATTCAGATCAGAAATGCGACCTGTACTTTGTTTACAATTTAACATGAACAGACGGACAGACATACAGGCATAAATCGCTACCCTACAAATGGACAGATATATTTCATTTTCAATGCCAAACCGAGCTAAGTTCCACGAGCTCTATCGTGTTTTCAACGAACATGCCTTAATCGACTTTTTATTTTATTCTGATCAATAATATATATTTTATGGGGTCTCAGGTAAATATCTCCAGGTGTTCCAATCGATATATGATTGCAAGGTAGGGCGTATAAAGTATTGTATGTATTTTAAATTTTATGCAAAAAGGTTTTACTAATCATGCTACGTTAAAATATGGAACTACATAAGAATCCTAAATACCATATTATGGCAACAACCTATGGAAAATGCCTATACCCAAAATGGAGCTAGGCTAAACATGATATTTCCGACACATATATTTTTCGCTTCTCAGGAAGCCGGAATTGTAAAAAATGCTGGCTAAAACTTTAAATATAGAAAATAGCGAATATACGGCTGTACATTTATATGAATGATATACCATATTTCATAACATTTACCTTAGAAGTAGCAGCATTCCACGTGCAAAATTGTATGCGGTCATCGATGAATTTTTTGTATGTTTTGCAAACGTAATCATAAACTTAACACACTCTCCACCGAAAGTTAAGAAGTGCTCAAAAATATTTACAAACATTTCTGTTTAGATCAATAAAAAATAAAAAAATTGCATAACTTCAAAAGAATTTTAAAAATATGCTGCTTGTAGATGCACACATACCAACTGTATATACATATTATCAGCTTTCGTCCAACACGTACACATTGTATATAGATGCATGTAGTAGGGATGCTCACATCCATTTAGGCAGCATTGGCATGTAAAGAATGTCGCCAAAAACATAGTTCTTTGTTTTCTATTTATCCGTGGGAATTGTGGTTAGGAAACCACCAAAGACTTTCTTGGTCGAAGAGATTTTTGTATTCGCGGCTGCCATAAATCATTTAGCAAATAGTAAAAAACTAGAGCAAAAAATTAAAAATACAGTATAGGGAAAAACTGAGCACATGGATGATAAATTATAGTACATTTTATTTTATAAATTTCACGTTTACAAAACATACTTGTAACATCATGCAAAAGCATAAAACAAAACGACAATAAAAATATATCAATGTAATTTTTCCAGCAAAGATTTTAATTTTCATGAGAATGGGAGTCGCTCTCACGGTTTTGTACGGTACTGTATGCATGCCATTGCTGCGACTAGAATCTACGCAAAATGAAAATATTAACAACAACGTGTTGCTCCAGTGCTCGCAAGCCCTTTCACTGCGAATGAAACGGAATAAAAGATTGTCAATATAAAAACCAGTAAGGAAAGTAGTAAAGTCGGACGGGGACGACTATATGATACCCTCACCACTTTGGGTATATTCAACAGATGAATCCTAACAGACGTCGCATTTTTACAATTAAATTGGATCCATAAACATGTCATTCTGCAACCTATACTAATTTTTTCATTTGGTCAGATAAAGAGGCTATATCAAAATCTGAACCGATTTTCACGAAACTTAAAACACATCAATCTAGACCTATTTCATTACGCTGTGCCAAATTTCGTGCAAATCGAAATATATGTAGGGACTTTGGTGCACAATTTACATTTAATAAGACGAAAATATATGTGGAAGCTGTATCTAAATATTAACCGATTTTCAGGAAACTTAACACATATTATTCTAGACCTAATGACATATAGGGACATTTACATTAAATCGGACGAAACTATATATGGGAGCTATGTCAAAATCTAATCCGATTTTCTCGAAACTTAGCACACATCATTCCAGACTTAATTGAATACGATTTGCTAAATTCCGTGCAAATCGAAAGATATATAGGGACTTTGGTGCACCATTTACATTAAATCGGACGAAAATATATATAGGAGCTATATCTAAATCTGAACCGATTTTCATGAAACTCAGCACACATCATTCTAGGCCTAATTTATTACCCTGTGCAAATTTCGTGTAAATCGAAAGATATATAGGGACTTTGGTGCACCATTTACATTAAATCGGACGAAAATATATTTGGGAGCTATATCTAAATCTAAACCGATTTTTCCCAATTTCAATAGAGTTTGTCCTTGGGCCAAATAAGTGACCTATGCCAAATTTCATCCAAATCGGATCATAAATGCGACCTGTACTTTGTTCACAAAAATACATGGACGGACATGCGTAAATCGACTCAAAAAGTGATTCTATGCATATTCTCAAAAGGAACCATGTGTCTATCTCGTTTCCTTTTGCCTGTTACCAACATATGCACAAAGACATAATACCCTGTACCACAGTGTAGTGAAGGGTATGAAAAAACATTCATAAATTATGAGAATTGTACAGTTAATTGAAATCTTGTTCACTGCCAGAATGCTGTGATTCCATTATGTGTTGTCCGATATTCTGGTTCAAATCGCTTTCTATTTGGATATATGTCTCCCACATATATATTTATTTCGATTTCATGGAAATTGTGCACAAGCGTACCCAGCGTACCGATGTGAGACTTGACTGACGTGTATTAAAATCGTTTGAGATGTTGATATAGGTCCCATTTATATATTATTGTCGGATTTAATACAAATTTTGCACCATATACCCAATGTAGGTGCCTTTATGCCTATTGTCAAAAGATGCCAATCTCGTTTCTTTTTGCATATTACAAATATATGCACAAAGACATTATATTATTTATAGTGTGGTAAAGGCTATAAAAATGACAGATGTAAAAAGTCGTTAAGGGCCAATAATGATAGATTTTAGTAGAAAGATAATGAGAACGCGAAGTACCAAATTTCAGCCAATTTGGTGAAAAATCGTGCAAAAATTCCCTAAAATACCGAAATTTTTTATGATACCCTTATATGGGGGAATATACCAAATCGTAAACCGATATAACTCATTCTAGGAATAACGTTAAGAAATGTGCAAAATTTTCAAGCTCTACCTTCAATATTAAGATCACTATCGTCAGGCGTAGGAACATGGTTTTATATTGAAAATTTTCTGTGAATGGCTATGCGCCAACGGAGGAGGGTATAAAATGTTCTTCCCGACCCTACTGGAAATCTGTTTGTCATGGTTCTACTGGAGTGGGAAAGATTATTGAAATATTTATGTTGGCAAGTTATATGTTGCTTACCGTAGTAGGACACCACGTTAGTTGGTTTTAGATTTAGAAGATTTTCTTTATTTTTTTTTTTTTTGCTGTAGAAAACAAGTGTTACTTTTATTACATAACATTGGTGGAATAAAATGAAAAACAAAAATCCTTGCGTTTGCGGGTAGTTTTTTGTTATTGGATTACTGGATGCTTGAATCTACGGAATGCTTTGATACAATTTTGCTTGGTTTTATAAAGGAGTTAGTAACCCAATTTTTCTGTTCTTTTTTTTTTTTGGTTTCTTTTTGAATAACTTTTTTGTTTGGTTTTTTAACTTCACAGACTATAGTTGACTTTTTGTTTCATACAAATGTTGAAATCGATAGCGAGCAAGCTAAAAAGTTAAACCATAATTCTAATTCCCTCAATCCTATATGATTGAAATGTATCGATCGATTTCCCAAGTAATGAATAAATGGGACATTGTTACATAGAGGACCTACACCATCAAATTACCAGACGTATAAAACCAAATTACAGCGAATTTCGTTGAAAAACGCGCTCAAGAACCCCAAAATACCGAAAATTAGGGGTACCCTTATATGGGGACTACGCGAAAAAATTGACCTATATTTATAATTTTCAGTGGAAAAATTTGGTACACAATAAGAACCCATGGTACCAATTTTCTGCGAATTCGGTTGAAAAACGTGCTTTAAATTCTAGACATTACTCTGGAGTCTACTCAAAATCTAGAATTCATCGTGTAAACGTGGGATCAACAGAGGAATTTTATTCTTAAATTGAAAACACAAATGATATAATTTATTCTTGACCCAATTCAGAACTATATGCTAAATTTCGTGTCAATGGAACACAAATTGGGTCTTTGATGCACTATTTACTAGAATATATATGTAAACCCTCCATCTAAAGCTATATAACCGCATCGTCTTAATGTCAATAACACATATTACAACTCCTGTGAAATATTTTTTTGCTTTAATTTTTCCTCTTTATATATGTTTTTAAAGCTCTGTGTATTCCTGGAAAAGAAGAGTGAAATATATTTCAGAGTCGATCGTTTTTATTTGTTCTACATTCCCATACAACAGTATATGAAGTGTCTACAAATCAAAAAAGAAAAGTAATTTGTTGCTGCTTATATTTGCAGGCGCCTGCAGATGGCTCCCACTTATTTCGATTTATTCGAATCATTCTTTACTCGCTGTTCTGCTTGGCAAAAATTTGCAATAGCAACCACTTGGTACTGCGTTCTCGACTATGTTTGGTGACATATTATTTGGCTTGATTTTTTTTTTCATTTTTTTTTTTTTGTATTTGTTGTTCGTTATGTCAGCAGTTTATTTTTCCATCCTTCCACATGCCAGACAACTGGCAATGTTTTCATATCCTATTAAGAAACAAGAAAAACAACAACGGCAACCACGAATCATTCCTCATTTTGTCTCTCATGCCACAGAATTATTGGGCAGTATTAAAATATGTATATGAAATTGTTTATGACAAGTGTTGCATTAATTCACAATTCGTAAACATAAAAAACTGTATTGTGATGTTAATTCCGCAAGTAAAATAATAATTTATGGTTGTATTCAACTAAAAAAAAAAACAAGAAGTTTCTTATTGGTATTTTATAGTTTGCCAATCTTTTTGGACTTTAAAATTATTTAAAATCAGAAACAAACATAAACAAGTTTACATATAAGTGAAAGATACACATTAACGCATATATCAAGTTTTTAAATTACAGAAAATACAAAATTTAACAAGTGAAAAAAAGCGTTCAGTTCGGCCGGGCCAAACTTTGGATACCCTCCACCATAGGTATATTGACTGATACTTGAAATGAAAAAGAACCTATACCGATAATTCTACAAACGGATTTATGTAAACCACTATGTACACCAAATGAAAATTTCAGCAATTTTCAATGGGGATTTTTCTAAAATCTGAAACCCCCAACGCGTGGATTGATACTAATAACGCATGGTAGAATACAAAATCCTCAAACCACTGCAATTTAGATTGTAAAGATATATGAGGCTTTGTTATGTATCTCAATTCTGGACCTATATGTATAATTTTTAGTAGGGAGATTTGCTACCCAATAAGAATTCAAAGTACCAAATTTCAGCGAATACAGTTGAAAACGCGCTCAAGAACCTCAAAATACCGAAAATTTGGGGGGTACCCTTATATGGGAGCTATGCCTAAACGTGGGCCGATGTAGCCCATCATCAAACTTGACCTGCCTGCGGACAAAAGAAATTTTGGCGATCTATCTCAATTCGTTTAGACGCAAGAGTGATTACAACAGACAGACGGAGGTGGAGGGTATAAAAATCGATAGCAATAATTGAATAAAACATCATCATTACGGGTTTTGTGGTTATTATCTCTATAAGTCCAAATTTTGAATTGAAGTTTTTGTTTTGTTTTTTTTATTTAAAGATGTCGCCACAGATTCGGTTTAATGAAGATTTTAATTGGATTTTCTCATCGAAGTGGCTATAATTTGGCATATAGAATTCCTATAAAACTTTTTTTCCAGAAATCATTCAATATAGGTTTACTTTTAAAATAACCCCCATCCAAGTGTCCCGTCGATTTAATTGTAAGGAATTTTCAAGGTCCATCACGTGGTGCAGGGTATAAAACACATCAGTTACTCAAATTTATGACTAATTTGAATTCTCAAAAATTGCAGTGTGCAGTCAATGAGCATATTTGCCAAATTTGACATAATTTCAAATTTGCTCCCAAATTTAACAATAAATAACAAAAAAAGCGACACACAGAATTTATTGTATTTTATTATCTCAACAATCCTTAAGATAACTTCGTATTTAATTTTATTGATTTTTGAAGATATCCTAGTCACAACGCCCACAAATACCAACAGCATACGACGTCAAACCAAAACGTTGGCCAAGAAACAAAAATCCAACACAATAAACTAATTTTTGTTTTTTTTTTTTTTTGCTGAGACTGCAATCATCATTCCCCCCCCCCCCCCCAAAAAATAAAGTTTGTATAGAAAACAATCTGTGATATACTCAAAGAATAATGGTGACCCTTATGTAGGACATGAAAGCAAAACAAGGAAAAACAAACACTGGAAATACCAACACAAAAGAAAAGGTCAAAATGCTAAATCCCAATTGGCATTCTAATTTAATAAGCCCAGATTGTTTTGTTCCTTCAATCCTTTTGCAGAAAAAAATGCATTATTGGGACTATGGAATGTATTTTATTGAATCGATCGATGTTATCAACGTCAATCACCATTTAAATTGTGACCGTTTATATATATAGCCCGCCCTTCAAATAACAGTCGTCTATGATTTAGCTCCATACTTCGGTACTTTGTTCAATTGTCCGGATGCCTTTTCGCCAAGCGTTCGTGCCAAATTCAAGTGGAAAAAGAAACCACCACAAATTCTTGTGCAAAGACATCACAAAAGTTGCTACATACATAGATATAACTAAAAAGGACAACGAAGTTACGAAAACACAATATTGGGAACAATAGAAGTATTTGAATTTAGAAAGCAAGTAAAAAAATTTCGTTTACGAGGACATTTAATAAGACAACTTAAGTTCCGCTAACAACACTAGACAAAAATTTTCACAGTCAACTGGTTAAAGAACAAAAAACTGTTTTCCCAAAGGGATTTTTCTAAAATGAATATAAACAATTTAAAATGAAAATGGCAAGGAAAAAGCATAAAAACCAAAAGAAAAAGGCCCAACGTCAATTGATTTAAGTGGTATATAGCACTGTTGCAAAATGATATATTCATCCCATCCATCCCATTTTTTGGTCATAGTTAGAGCAGTTTATGAAATAAATATATGTTAGAAGAATGTGAAAATCATTGAAAACCTTAATACTAAATTGAAAAACGTGTTTCTTAAAAGTTTCTGTAGTGATTATAAAATAATCATTTTTATCGATACATGGCTTAAACCTGATATACTCGATACAGAGGTATTTTCCGATAATTATCAAGTTTTTAGAGAAGATAGAATATCTTATAGCAATTCATAACACGATTCCTTCTGAATTTGTTGATGTTTCAGCAGATCTAGATATTGAATTTGTCTCTGCAAAATTGACATTTTTTAGTAAAACTATATTCTTAACTCGTTCTTGCATTCCAGCCAATTCTGGGGTTGAAATATATTAAAATCACGCTAACCGTAATTGCAAAAGTGTCATCGTTACTTAATAATAATTCGTCATTAACTTGCATGGGAGATTTCAACCTTAATGGTGTCGCTTGGATACCGGACAAAAATGAAAGCAAAATTGCGGATCAAACATAAGAAAAAAACCAGTAAGGAAAGTAGCAAAGTCGGACGGGACCGACTATATGATACCCTTCACCACTATGGGTATATTAAACAGGACTATTAACATGAAATTGGATGAAATAAAATGTGTGATATTTATCTAAATGTGAATCTACCTAGATCTATCCATAAAGTATGTAAATCGACTTCAAACAAATATAAATAGGTCATCCGTTGGGCTATGTCTGTACTTCTCCAAAACGCAACTACGTAATTCTATGCTCAATTTTGTACGTTGTGCAAAATTTGATGTCAATCTGACTAACATGAGGAGTTTGATGCCCAATTTACTTGAAATCGGGCGAAAATATATATGGAAGCTCTGTCCAAATATTAAGCGATTTCAAACAAACTTTTCACAGGTTAGGTTATACTAATTTTAGAACGTTTTGTTCCTATCAGCCTATTGGTTCCTTGGTGCGTCAATTACTTAAAATCAATCTATAATAAAAGGGAGCTATATCTAAATCTGGACCGATTTTCACGAAACAAGGCAGACATCACTCTAGGCTCAATTCAGTACGTTATGTCAAATTTCGTGCAAATCGAAAGATATATAGCGACTTTGGTGCACCATTTACATGAAATCGGACGAAACCATATATGAGAGCTATATAGAAATCTGGACCGATTTTCTCGAAACTTGGCAGACATCACTCTAGGCTCAATTCAGTACGTTATGCCAAATTTCGTGCACATCGAAGGATATATAGGGACTTTGGTGCACCATTTGTATGAAATCGGACGAAACTATATATGGGAGCTATATCTAAATCAGGACCGATTTTCACGAAACTTGGCAGACATCATTCTAGGCTCAATTCAGAACGTTATGCCAAATTTCGTGCAAATCGAAATATATATAGGGACTTTGGGGCACCATTTACATGAAATCGGACGAGCTATATCTATATATGGGAGCTATATCAATTCAGTACACTATGCAAAATTTTGTGCAAATCGAAAGATATAAAGGGACTTTGGGGATTTTCAAGAAACTTGGCAGACATCATTCTAGACCTAATTGATTAGGCTGTACCAAATTTCGTGCAAATCGAAAGATATATAGGGACCGTTTACATCAAATCGGTTAAATATATATATGGGAGCTATATCTAAATCTGAACCGATTTTTCCCAATTTCAATAGGGTTCGTCCTTGGGCCGAATAAGTGACCTATGCCAAATAAGTGACCTATGCCTGTACTTTGTTTACAATTTAACACCAACAGACGGACAGACGGACGGACGGACATGCATAAATCGACTCAGAAGGTGATTCTATGCATATTCTCAAAAGGAACTATGGGTATATCTCGTTTCCTTTTGCCTGTTACAAACATATGCACAAAGACATAATACCATGTACCACAGTGTGGTGAAGGGTATAATTATATTTTTCCTGGTAATATTTACTCGTAATATGTGCTACACAATTCAAACCCAAAATAACAATACCTTCCAATTGTATCATCAGCATGTTATGTTAGTAAGAAAGTTTTGATTTTTATACTTTAAACCATAAAGTGGAGTGTCATTCCATTTGCAACACCTCTAAATACTCACGGAGACCCCACCAAGTCTTTCAATTGAATTATATAACATATGTCCGTACCAAAACTTATTAATATGTTTTAGGGTAGCCACCAAATATGGGGTATTTTGAGGATGAAGGATATGGCTTTCCATCAAATTGGATATAAATTAGCATATTTGATTCTCATTGTATAGCACATCTCCACAAAATTTGTATACCCTCCACCATAGTATGGAGGGTATATTAGTTTTGTTTTTTCGTTTGTAACGCATCGAAATAATCATTTCCGATCCTATAAAGTATATATATTCTTGATCAGCGTAAAATTCTATGACAATTTAGCCATGCCCGTCTGTCTGTTGTAATCACGACTAAACGAATTGAAATAGATCGCCAAAATTTTACATAGAGTCGTCTATTGTCCACAGACAGGTCAAGTTCGATGATGGGCTACTTCGGTCCACGTTTAGACATAGCTCCCATATAAGGGTATCCCCAATTTTCGGTATTTTGAGGTTCTTAAGCAAGTTTTTCAACTGAATTCGTTGAAATTTGGTACTTTGAGTTCTTATTGGGTAGCAAATTTCTCTAATAACAAGTGAAAAAGCGTTAAGTTCGGCCGGGCCGAACTTTGGATACCCTCCACCATAGATATACTGGCAGGTACTTGAAATGAAAATATAGGGAACATACAAAACCGACATTTCTACAAACTGATTACGTAAACAATAACTTTGTAATAGAAAATTATACCCTCAGCCTTATGGCTAATTATTGTGTATACAGGTTCACACGGTGAAAATGTGCTTCATCGAAATATTGGTTCTAGACCCCACGTTTCTTTGGACCAAATCCGTTTCAGAAAAATTTGATTTCATCCCATCTTATTATTTCTTCCCATCTTATTATTTCTACCAGAAGGTACCTCCCACACAGGGGCTACGGCTAAGCCTAAATGCGGGCTATAGTTCACATATAGTTCATTATCGAACCGTATGTTCTAGTTTTTTTTTTATCTCGATATCCTTCACAGGTGAAATGATTACATCAGAGTGTTAGAACCAAACCCAAAACGGTTTGGTTGAAAATCGCCCTCAAGAACCCCAAAATACCGAAATTTGGGGGTACCCTTATATGGGAGCTACCAGAAAAAATGGACTTATATATAATTTTTGGTGGAGATATTTGGTACCCAATAAGAACCCAATGTACCAAATTTCAGAGAATTCGGTTGAAAAACGCACTCAAGAACCCCAAAATACCGAAAATTGGGGGTACCCTTATATGGGGGCTACCCGAAAAAATGGGCCGATGTTAATAATTTTTTGTGGAAATATTTGGAACCTATTAAGAACTTAAAATACTAAATTACTGACAATTCTGTTGAAAAATACGATCAGAACCCCCCAAAATACTGAAAATCCGTAGGTACCGTTATATGGGGGCTTCCAGAAAAAGCGGACCTATATTTAAGGGTATATCTGCGGAGGATATCGGGATAAAAAAATTAGAACGTGAGGTTCGAGAATGAATGATGATGACCTTATATAACTGAAACCTCTGAATTGCAGTATTTTGGAGATGTGCCATCCTACCATGCGTCGTCAATATCGGTCCACTTTTTGGCGTTTTTAAAAAAATATCCTTAAAAAATTTTGAAAATTGTATTTCATGTATATCGGAAGGTATTCAGGCATCTCCTCCATATAATGATATTTCCTGAAGGGAAGCGATACATGACAAAGCCTCATATAACTTTGCAATCTAAATTGCAGTGGTTTGAGGATTTTATATTCTACCATGCGTTATTAGTATCAGTTCACCCTTTGAGGGTTTCAGATTTTAGAAAAATTCCCATTAAAAATTGCTGAAATTTTTATTTGGTGTACATAATGGTTTACAAAAATCGGTTTGTAGAATTATATAGGTGCTTTTTTATATGTTCCCTATATTTTCATTTCAAGTATTTGTCAATATACCTATAGTGGAGGGTTCGGCCCGGCCGAACTTAACGCTTTGTTCACATGTTTTTTTTTTAATACTGACTCACATGCAGCCCCCATAATATCGTACCCTACAATATGGGGGGTTTTGACACGTTTTTCAATAAAATTCCCTGTAATTTGGTATTTTGTTTTCTCATTACGCTACCACCTCCGCACTAAATGTATTAATATTGACACATGTTGCAATTTTGAGAATTTTGGACACTTGTTTAAACCGAATTGGCTGTAATTTGGGATTTTGTATTTTCATTGGCAGTCAAATCTCATTATTAATATCGATGTCCGTTTTATTACAGCCCCATATATTTTGATAATTTGAATCATCTGTTTCTCAGGTATTTTTCGATATGTTCAAGGTCCGATCTTAATATGAGTTTTCACCTCGGAGCCCCCATAAATTTTAAACATTTTGATTGTCATCCTCATGGAGGGTATACAATGTTCGGCCGTACTTAACATCCTACTTACTAGTTATATTAGAATTTACAAATACGGCGATTTTTATGTAGGCATATTGTCTGGTCCTAGATGCATTGTCTGATCCTAGTGGTTGGGTTCTTGAGTTTACCACATTGAGTCTAGAATAGCAGGTGTTGACTTTCATTGAAATCTGTTCGACCATATTTTATGTAAATGATGTACAAAAAGACCTATGTTTGGGCGATATAAATGGTGCGAAAAAACGACCAAGGCTTATCCGATTGAAAAGAAATTTCGAATAGCTTAGCGTATTGAGTATAGAATGACATGTGGTAAGTTTATATAAAATCAGTTCAGATTAAGATGTAACATTCATATACATATTCTTCAAATTGTATGTAAATAAATAAACAAATATAGCTACAATAGACTTCCTAATACCAAAAGTGTGTTCGATTGAGAAGAAATTTTTCACATTGTGCCGAATTAGGAATGACTTGTGTTTAATTTACTTAAAGGGTATCAAATTTAGATACAACTCTCATATATTATAAAGACATCGATATAGCTCCCAAATATATTTTCTTCAGATTTGATCTTTTTGACAGGCCGATATGTCTCTAATGTTTACTTCAAATCGATTCAGATTTACTTTTAGATCTCTTACATAATGCTATTGGATTTCATACGAACGGGTTCTAAGTCTACCCAATTGGCATCTATGTAGATCGCTTATTTAATATTGGCCGACCTCATATGAATGGCCCTTAGACGGACCCGTCGAATTTTCGACCTTTTCGTATTGAATTTTATTATAAAGTGATAAATACCAGTAGTGTTGGGGCAAAATAGTCAGGCGTAATAACAGAGATTCGAAACTATATTCCTCCCCGCCTTATCCCCTAGTGCCATACTTAAACATCTTCCCAACTGTTTGTTTGTGTGCAATTGTTTTTGCCAGTTTATCCCATATTATAAACTAATAAAACGTCGTCTGTTGTATTATATTGTGGCAAACCAAACCAAAATTTTGTTTATAAATTTGTTTTAAATACGGAGATTTGCGATAGAAAAGAATATCCTTAACGAACACATGCCACGCGCACATACATATATAGTCTAAAACACATCGAAGAAATATTGACTTCGAATATACGCAGTAGTTGCTTTTGTTGTATGAATTGTGCTGAGTCGAAAATTCTGTAGTTTTCAATATGTGCATAATAAATGCATAACTTGTTACACTCCAAGGGTGAAACCAATATTTATTAAAAGTTAACTCATATATGGACTTCCACTCAAATAAAATAAAATTGTAGACGTTGGTAGATTGTAGTGTGTAGTTGAATGCATAGGGTTAAGAACGAAAAGAAAAGAAAAAAAACAGTGAGCGGAGCAGTATAGTCGGACGGGGCCGACCATACGATACCCTACACAACTACCACGGAACTCTAATTTTCTGCGGATCCACTCCATCCCAATATTGTCCACATTTCCTTTCTAATTACTCGTCCACGTTCGGATGTTCGGATTTCAATTGCGGCCTATAAATCGACCTGAAAAAGTTTTCGACCCTCTTCATCCTAATATTATTATCTGTCCATCCATGAAAAATATAGGCGTTGTCCTTGACCATACCTGGATCCGCATGGAAAATTTCAAAGCGATCAGCGCTATATTTCCGCCCTCTAGTGTGGAAATGGGTTACTAAATAATATATGAAAACGTAAGCACCTGTAAATATTCAAGTGTAACTCCCACATCCGAGTACATACGACAATATAATTGGTATCAACTTAAAGGTCAATCACTTCTCTTCTATATACTATTAACTCCTCGGGTCTATGTCCCTCAGACTTAATGTATATGCCATTGAATACAAATTTTTCACACAAATGGACCCTGACCATTTGACCCGCTAAATATTGATCGATCTTTATCAAAACAGGCATACTTCTTCTTTGGCCCAATTCCCTTCTCAGTGTAAAAAATTACGATGTTTGGGTCATAATTGCGGCCTCTGGAGCGACCAGAAAATCGGACAAAAATAAAGTTTTTGGTTCATTTCATCCCCTAAATATTAACCGTTCTTTTCCAAAAACAATAGGGGTCTTAATTGGGCAGACCTATCCTACATTGGTCCATAACTGTGGCCAGTATCGTGTTTAAAAATTATAATGGACAGACAGACGGACGGACGGACACACATGTCTAGATCGACTCAGCTAGTCGAGATATGACGATCGGTACACTTAAAGGTGGGTCTAGGACCAAACCTTCTCCTGTAAAATTTCAAATTTGAGGGTTTCAAATTTGAGGGTGGAGAATATGGCTCGATATAATTGGTATCAATTTAAAGGTCAACCACTCCTCTTGGATATAATATCAACTTCTCGGGTTTATGTCCTTAAGACGTAAATATATACGCTATAAAATACACATTTTTTCATTTTGATATGTGTCGTTCATAATCAGGTCTTGACATATAAAATCCAAAAATATCCATCTACTAGCTGCACATTGCATTTAATCTCTAAAACATGTTGTTGCCCGTGGGCAACATTGGGCCACAAAGGGTTAATGAGATTTACGCAGTATGTCATGACATGCTGTGAAAGTAACAAAGGCTAGACAAACTTCAAAAATCCCCTGTGGATGCTCATTTATAGCATCAATAGTAGTGGTACCTCAAAAGTGATGAGCCTGAATATGCATATTTCTTAAAACCTGCCGTCATCTATACTAAAATTAACATGGTGCGATCAGCGGAATGCGATCACATTATACTGCATTTTTAAAATCACCATATTGGAAATAGAAAACATGAAAAGATTCTACTGAGATTTTCACAGAACGCCATGGCATGCACTAGGGATAACATAGGTTATATACAATTATGAGATTCCGCGTTGATGCGGATTTGTATCGTCGAACGTAATCATGCCTCAAAAATATTTCTGAGTAACGTGGGTGTAAATACGCATCCTTACAACATGAGCGTGGTACGATCAAGGTAAAATGTACTCCTCATTGCATTTAAATATATATGTGTTTATATAAAAAATATATTGTTTGTGGACCCAAAAACACTAAACAGATTTTAATTAAATGTTCACAGTACGTCATGCGATCCCATGGAAGTAACATATGTTAGACAAACTTTTAAAAGTCCGCGTGGATGCGGAGTAATAGCATCAAAAGTATTCATACATTTGAATAAATATATGTATGTACATTTTAAGACAGGATCCAAATACGGATCCGATGAGGATATATTTTCGAACGATGAGGATATGTTTTGAATATATAAAATTCATATGTATGTATATTGAAATTTAACGTTGATAACTTTGGCAGGGGCAGCGAAGAGCTAGTATATATATATATATATATATTTACTACTTATTGACATGTTCATTTCCGACGCCTTAATGTACGACTTCTGATCATAAAGGAACCCATTAAGGACCGATGAGAAACTGTACTGTTAATTTATTTATCAATAACTACCGTGTCCTTTTAACATAACCCCGTATATCAGTGTTTTTTTTTGTTTAATCTTCGAAAAACGTCTGATACTCCTTTTAGACAACACTCGTGTTTCGAACTATGGTTTGTACGCGACCTGTAGGACGAACCCTATTAAGATTGATATTGGTAGATTGCAGTGTGTAATTGAATGTGATGTTTGAAAAAAAATTAAGGAAATAACACACGACTACAGGTATAAACAAGGGAGGTCGGATTTGATATAAATAACACATGTCGGGGCTCTACACCACTACAGGTATAACAAGAGAGATCGGATTTGATATAAATAGTACACCAAACTACCGAGGTGAAATTTTACATAGCGTACAGAATTGAGTATAAAATATCACGTGTTCAGTTGAAATCGATTAAGATTTAGATATAGCTGTCATATATATTTTCGGTCCATTTTATGTAAATGGTACACAAATTCTCAAAGGTTTGTCCAATTGAGAATGACGACGTTTCTGCCTTAAGGGGACCCCCATTCTCAGGGTCAAACATTTTTTTGACTTAGTTCGAATCTACACTAATTCAAGAATGTCCCTACAAAATTTCAAGTGAAAATCTCAAGAACTCTTGAAGATATAGCCGATTTATTCTGTCGGCAGCAAGTGACGGCTGAAGGGCTTCTCAAACTTTAAACGCGTTTTTCTCTAAACGAATGGCGGGCATGATAACTCAAAAACTAATAACCCAATCGATTCCAAATTTCTACACGTTTCTCTGTGAGTGTGTAGCTATCGTATGAACTAGGATAAAGCCAATTTTTAACTTGGTTTTTGGTAAAAAATCGGCGATTGCCTTAAATATATCACACTCGTCGAATTTAAATTAATTAAATTTGTATAAAGTATCCAAATATATTTCAAATATAGATATGGCTCCCATATATATTTTCTTTTGACTTTATATATTTCGAAAAGTTGATAGTATATCAAGGAGGAGTTATTCACCTTTAAATTTATACCAACTATATTGTTGTATGTACTCGGATGTGGGAGTAATACAAAGATATACACATGTGTTAACGTATCATTGTATGATTAATATTACCATTACCAGACTAGAAAGTGAAAATGACGCGTATCGCATCGATATGAAATTTTAAAGAATGTTAACGTTATGGTCAAGGATGATTCCTACAAAAATCGGTGATGATCAGTTTATTTAAAGGAACGGAATGGACCTAAAGCCTTATTATATGGTTTCCCAGTCACTCTAGAGGTCTCCATTGTAAGCCGAACATTAACAAATGTTCACAGAAAATATATGCCAATGGTTTTTTAAAAATGGTCGGTCAAAATTTAGAAAGTCAATTAAATTCATGAAAACATGTCAAAGTGGGAGAGAGGACAAATATTGGGAGTTTTGTGCATCATTCACATAAAATCGGACGAAACTATATATGGGAGCTATATCTGAATCTGAACCGATTTTAACTAAACTTCGCAGACATCAGTCTGGACCTAAATCAGTTCTATGTGCAAAATTTTGTCCCAATCGGGCAAATATTGGGAGTTTGGTGTATCAAACACCAAAAAATCGGATGAAACTATATATGGGAGCTATATCTCAATGTGAACCGATTTAAAGAAAACTTCGCAGACCTCAGTCTGGACATAATTCAGAACTCTCTGTATAAAATCGGACGACTATATAAATTTTGTCTCAATCGGAAAAATATTGGGAGTTTGGTGCATCATTTACATAATATTGGACGAAACTATATATGGAAGCTATATCTTAATCTGAACCGATTTTCTCTAATTTCAATCGGGTTCGTCCTTGGTCCAAATAAGTGAACTGTGTCAATATTCATCCAAATCGGATCATAAATGCGACCTGTACTTTGTTAACAAAAATACATGGACGGACAGACGGACGGACATGCGTAAATCGACTCAGAAAGTGATTCTATGCATATTTTCAAAAGTAACCATGGGTCTATTTCGATTCCTTTTGCCTGTTACAAACATATGCACAAAGACATAATACCCTGTACCACAGTGTGGTGAAGGGTATAATTATGTTGCTGCTTTTTTGTTTTTGTGCATTCAGTTGTGAGTTACAGGGTGTTAAATTGGAAGTGAAACAGGAGAAAATTCGGTACATTTTACAGTTTTTCTTTGACAAAGGCGAAAATGCAAGCCAAGCAGATAAATTTGTGAATATTGTTTATGGTTCCGACAGCCAATTATGTGAAATTGTGGTTTCGTAGATTCCGTTCAGGAATTTTTGATGTTAAATATGCACCTCGCACAGGTAGGCCGGTCGTCGAAAATGTCGATAAAATTGGATAATTGCCTTTAAAATGGCAACAAATCATACAACAAAACGGTGCATATTTGGCCCAAATCGGACATTCCGATGCATGTTAAATAAAGTCCTAGAGTAACTTCTGGTAATGTGGACCATGCGTCAAATGTGGACCACCCCCCATATCTAAGAAAATGCTTGAAATATGTCAATGCCGCCTTTATAAATGTTTTCCTAATTAGTGAAAACAAACATCAAACTTGGTTTTTAATAAATAATTGCAATGTTGAAAATTTAGTAGGTGAAAATGTAGCTCTGATTGTAAAAGTGTGATTTGAAAATTTTTTAGCACAATAGTCGAACGATTTTGTAAAATAGTCGAACATTTTGTTTTTCTCGAATATAAAGAGGTACTGTGGTTTTCTTGTTTTCTTTAACAAAAATACACGATTATCTGTAATTACTTTCGGTTATTTTTAAATTTTTATTCATTTTTGAAGCCGATAATTATTTTTAAATAAAAATATTTAATGTCGGGTAATGTGGACCACTATAAAAAAGTGGGACATTTTCATGAGGACGAGTTCGAAACAAGGGCGCTTTTAATATGCGAGGAGGTATTCTATCCTTTGAAAACTCGATATCCGAAATTATAGGTGCCTCGGTTGGATAATGAAGCAAGGACCTTCAAAATACGCAAATGGGGTGGTACGCTTAAATGGGGCCAATTCCAAAACATGGACCCATATATTTTTGCATTCATTGTTACCCAAGAGTGCAATAAATTGAAATTTATCACAATTAATCCACAACCTACCTTTAACTTACTGATCCTCATTACCCACACATACTGGTCCACATTACCCGCCAAGTTATTTTTATTTGCAGTTTAGAGTTTTTTGAAATATAATTCAATAACATTTTTATGGAGAAATATATATAATTTTTGACCTGGAATATAATTAGCCAACAAATCTACCATGCTGTGAAAACAATTTGTTTTTATTTTTTACCGTTGTTACGCCCACAATATCAAAAAAAGAAAATGGTGGTCCACATTACCCGAAGTTACTCTATAGTTCACATAAAAGTAATGGTTTTCTTTTCCCCAACCTATTTTATTTAAGTTTGAAGGATATACACCTGAGAATTCCATAGTACTTTCAAGAACAGAGTTTGACCTTTTATTTAATGCCCATTATATTGATGTTAGTAAAGGTTAAAGTTTATCACATAAATGGTGGAAATGTAGCCAAGCCATCAGCATCAATGAGGAAACCCATTTAACAAACTATTTCGAATGGCGGTTGTTTACACTTAAACTTAAGTATTTTAATTTATGCTCCGTTTTGAATTTTTAACGGACTATCGTGTACAACCTTGTGATATTCATCACAAAGTCGTACTGTCATTTTATGAGTGACATTTGTTTAAGCGCCACTTTGCAACACCACCGCTTGCGTTGTTTTGCTATTCTTCTTCTTGTTTTCTCTTGGATTACATCCAACATCGAGATCTAGCAGCAATACTAAAGGTAATAATATTGTTTACGACAATATTCCATATAAATAAAAATCTCCAATACTACTATTGGACGAATTACTAATACCAACGGTGTGTGTTTTATTTAATTTCTTTTTTGGTGGTACTTATTCTTTTTCCCCCCTTTGCTCCCGCAAACATTGGTCCATTGCGAGCCGGATAAGTGTCGCTACCACTAATAAGGATTTCTGCTTCTTTCTTTCAAAGGTTTGGCTACGTCAAAACGCAGAAAATAACCACACATTTCCTCATCATATACAACATCAATTGCAAACAACAGGTACGTAGAGTGCATTTTAGTGAGCAAGTGTTCAATTTGTTAAAAGAAAACAAAAAAAATATCGCTTAACCTACGTTCGTTCGAACAGTGTCGCGCAGTGTTGTTAGTGCTTTATATGCCTATATTTCTATTTTTCGTTACGCGAAAATAAAATAAAATACCAACAAAGTGCATCAACCAGCAGTGCAGTGATCCGTGTTCTTATTATTCGCAAAACTAATACTAGTTTTGTTATTGTAATTTCCGAAAAAAAAATAAAAATAAGAAAGAAAAGAAAATAAGAAAAAATACAATAACAATTCAACGGCTATTTGTCTAACGTTGAACGGTCATAAAAAATAACAACAAACACACATCACTGCAGTGCCTTGTTAATGCTTAACCATTGGTTTGCGTTGGTAGGCATATACACACGTACGCACACACAACA
>NW_026881987.1:0-38799 GCF_032173495.1 Musca vetustissima
ATCGACTCAGATAGTCGAGATATGACGATCGGTATACTTAAAGATGGGTCTAGGACCAATATTTCGCGGCGTTACAAACATTTGGGGCTGCACAAAGCTATAATACCCTGACAACATAGTTGTGTAGGGTATAAAAATACAAAAACCTATGTATCTAAATAAGGTTATTAGCTATAAATTCCAAACTTTGTGTGAGTTATTTATTTCGATATTCGATACATATGTATCGAAACTAGTGATGTACGGTGAGAGCTTCATATCGAAAACGCGATTGCCGAAGGTGCCCCGATGCCGAAGGTGCCCCAGTCTCCCCTACCTGTAAATATTTAAGTGTATCTCCCACATCTGAGTACATACGACCATATAATTGGTATCAATTTAAAGGTCAACCACTGCCCTTGGATATACCATTAACTTTTCGGGTCTATGTTCTTCAGGGGCAAATATATACTGTGGCCTGTATCGTGTTTACAAAATATAATGGACAGACGGACGGACACACATGTCTAGATCGACTCAGCTAGTCGAGATATGACGATCGGTATACTTAAAGGTGGGTCTAGGACCAATATTTCGCGGCGTTACAAACTCTTGGGGCTGCACAAAGCTATAATACCCTAACAACATAGTTGTGTAGGGTATAAAAACCAACATCACAACAACAATGGCAAGAAGGAAGTACATAAATGTGAATATGTAGATGTACATATGTATATATATATCATGATAATCTATGGTCCATTATAAAATACTTCACATGACCGAACAAAACAATATGCCATACAATATGCCATATTTCCTAAGGCAAAATGTTATCCAATTTGATGGTGTTGAGGAAGGGTGGAAGAGATGCGGAGATGGTTAGAGAGAGAGAGAAAGGGATTGGATTAGTTCAATCAAAAAAGAAGTTGTTGAAAGTTATTCATACGGCCAGTCTATAGCCAATTTCATTTACTCTGTGTACAAGGTTGTGGTTCTTGGCATTGATGCCAAGTTGTTATTATTTAAGGAATAGACTTTTGGAGGCTTTCTATATTTACATCAAGCAAATTTAATACGAAATAAATTTGGAAAGCTATTTTTAAGAGTTTAGGTATTGTTATTCACAGTAAACAAGTTGTAAATTAATTGCCAACTATTATGTAGATAAAATCGAGTAGCCCTCAAGAAAATATTGTTCAAAATCCACTCCTCTCTCAGGAGTTGTCCAGGCCTATTTTAAAGCTCCCAAAAATAGTTTTAAAATTCAACGCCTATAAATGAGCATTAAAATAAGGATGTAGTCGTCCAATGAAATTTTTAGAGCTTCCAAAAAATATTTAGGGAATCCTATTAAAGGGCTCTCTAAAAAATTTCGTTTAATATTTTTAGAGAGCCCCTTAATAGGATTGTTTAATTATGTTAGCACCTCCACTATATAGCAGACAGTGTATGATATCTAGTATAGTTTGGAAAAGCTGCATCATAGCAACATATGCGTCGTTATGTAAAAGTTCATCTAGCAAACAAATCATTAGAAATAACAACATATTTGTTTCGCAACCAATGCCAAATACATACACAGAGTAAGGCAAGGAACACATATAACCACAGTGGAGAATAAACAAACTATCAACCGACCAAACACATGGTCCTTAGACCGCACAATATCTTCTTAGCATCACAGCATACATTTGTCTGTACACAAAGTCCATTAAACATATACTCTCTCTCAAACAGACAGACGACCAAAAGAACTAATATTTTCTTTTCCAAATAAACATGTATTGTAGTCCCACAAACACGCACACACAAATACATATACACAATGATAAACACAAATATACAGAAACAGAGTATCTTCAAAACACACATGTACAGATTAAATCATTTGAATGTTTTGCATTTTTTGTATATACATATATGAGTATAAGTGTGTGTATGTATGTAGGTCTGCATACATGAAACTCTATCCTGATCATATACCAAATTAATGAATTAGTGTGTGTATGTATGTGATGTTTTGCTGATGGGTAAAGAAATGAGGAAAAGTTTTATAAATACACACATATTCACCTATTAAGATTTGCTAAAATCGTACAAGTAACTATTAACCGCATATGTTTTTTAAACCAGTGAACGAAGCCTGTATTTTGTTTACAAATTATAATGGACAGGCGGACGGACGGACACTCATGTCTATATCGACTCAGCTAGTCGAGATATGACGATCGGTATAAGTAAAGGTGGGTCTAGGACAAATATTTCGCGGCGTTACAAACTCTTGGGGCTGCAAAAAGCTATAATACCCTGTCCACATAGTTGTGCTGGGTATAAAAATCCACACAGATTGATATACCTTGAATTTTTAGAACACACTTTTTAAATGCATTTTTGTTAGATTTCCCTGACCTGGGTTTTATACATTTGTAGATGCCGAACATTATCATGTCGATATTCAAACTTCGAAAGTGTCTTAATGAAATATACAGACATGTAAGTAATCAATTTTTTGCAATAGGAACAAATGGAAAATGTTTCACTGCTTCCGTCTGGCATTTTGCAAACAGGATATAGATGAATGATTAAAAATCCAATTGCCTATGGGAAGTGTAATGCAATTTGGGAAGACTTGGTAATATTTACGGATCTAAGATTATGTTGGACATTTACATGGACCTACAACAACAACATTGTCTTACTGCAGTTCTCTGCATTTGTAGTAGTTTTGTTGCAGTAGTAGTTTTGTTGCATCAGTATCCTCTCCCTCTCTTTGGTCTGCATTTTCTTGTATGCAAATATAAGGTTTCTGTGTGCGGCTTGTTATGCCTTCTGCTGCCGAAGTTGCTTGTTTGTAGTTGAATTTATTTTCCTTTCTCATTTTGTTGTTCTTCTCCGAACTAATGTCCTTCTGCCTTGTTATATTATGACTACTACTAATATTTCTTGTTTAATAAATCTTTTGTTGAGCATGAATATTAAACAAATACAAATTGTTTAAATGGATTTGCGACAAGGGACTAGTTGGGTAATATTTCACATTAGGATATTTTGATATTCAAATGCTGATGATGATATGTAATATGGGAAGGTATATTCAATTACAATCATCTTATGCTGTAATATTTGCAAGCGCTTTGAACACAGACATCTGTTTGAAATTTCCACAGATGCAAATGCATTTCTCATGCGGATATTTAATGTATTAATAAATGGGGACAGAGTAATGATCATTGTAGGTCACTGGGTAATTTATGAAAATTGAAAAGGCAAGATGAACTAATAAATTAAGAATATGCAGCATTCCACGAACATGGTGGATATTTATTGAAAATAGTTTTTAATAAATCCACGTGGGGTGGATATTTAAATATTATATGGATATTTAAATAGTATATTTTTTAATTAATCTACGCCTGTGGTGGATATTTGTTTTAATTGTGCCGTGTTTGTGGTCTTTCTATATAGTTGTAGAGGATATTAAAGAATATTTTAACACAATGTTTGTACTTCACAGATAAAATTTAGTTCCCTTAAATTTTAATTTCGTTTTTCTTCACAATTACGACAACTTTATAAATTTATTATATTTCAGTTTTCACACTATCATAAATAAAATATAATGAGAAAACTTTAGTCCTAAGTTTTGTCCATAAAAATGTCATGTTAATGGTGAAATGGGGAATTCCGCTTAACATGGTTTTATGTGTCTCTGTATTCACGTTGTTAAATTTTCCCCGCCAATTATTGTATCAAGTTTGTGTCTTATCAAATGAGAAAAGAGATCAAGATATGGCAAATTGTATTACTCAATGTAAAGCGTTTCATAATTCCACAGCTATGGCATACTCATATTATCACTGTATAGTGGGAATATGATTTAGGGTGTACAACGAAATTCCTTTTTAATGTGAAAAAAAAAATCTAGAAAACTTCCCTGATGAATTCCCTAAATCTTCAATGAATTTCGAAATATCGGAAAATAATAAATACATACAAATTTGTTAACTTTAATAATAATAAACCAGTGAGCGGAGCAGTATAGTCGGAGGGGGCCGACCATATTATACCCTACACAACTACCACGGAACTCTAACTTTTGCGTATGTTTAATTCGAGCCTGATCAATATTTCGTGATTTTTGCACCCTCTTGACCGATTAGAGATCAACAGCACCTCTTCCTTACAAATGCATATTTTCCGAATATCCCAATATTCTGTACAGACCTTCTAATTACATGTCCAGATTCACCTCCCCGTGTGTTGTGATTTTCGGTTTTGTAGCCTATAGATCGACTCCAAAAAATACAAAAAAAAATAGTTTTGGGTTGACTTCATCCCAAAATTTTAATCTGATCATCACAGAAAATTATAGGCGTTGTCCTTGAACATACCTGGATCCTCAAGGAAAATTTCAAAGCGATGAGCGCTGTATTTCCCTCCTCTATTGTGGTAATATGTTACTAAATAATATATGAATACGTAAGCACCTGTAAATATTTACATGTAACTCCCACATCCGAGTACATACGACCATATAATTGGTATCAGTTTAAAGGTGAACCACTCCTCTTGGATATACTATCAACTTCTTGGGTCTATGTCCTTCAGGAGTAAATATATACGCTATAAAATAAAATTTTATCATTTTTCACACAAAAGTCAGGGTCCATTTGACCCGCTAAATATTGACCGATCTTTATCAAAACAGGCATGCTTATTCTTTTGACCTATCCCCTTCTCCATGCAAAAATTCGCGATGTTTGGGCCATAATTGCGGCCTCTAAGGCGACCAGAAAAACCGACAAAAATTAAGTATTTGGTCCATTTCATCCCCTAAATATTAACCGATCTTTACCAAAAACAATAGGGGTCTTCATTGGCCAGAACACATCCTACATGCAAAATATCGTGAAGATTGGTCCATAACTGTGGCCTGTATCGTGTTTACAAATTATAATGGACAGACGGACGGACGGAGGGATACACATGTCTAGATCGACTCAGCTAGTCGAGATATGACGATCGGTATACTTAAAGGTGGGTCTAGGACCAACATTTCGCGGCGTTACAAACTTTTGGGGCTGCACAAAACTATAATACCCTGACAACATAGTTGTGTAGGGTATAAAAACAGAGAGCAGCATTGTCGAGTGCCGACCATTGAGTGGACAGAAAATCTCCGCACAAAATTTGCCATAATGTCCGAAATTTCCTGTATCCCACATATAACGATACCCATAATAATTGGTAATTTTGAGATTTTTCAACAAAATTTTGGATTTTCATTGGGTGTCAAATCTTCCTAACAATAACTATGAATATTTATCATCCTTTAGGGCAATTTTTCTGTCTCGCTTTTGATGCTAAGCGAGGAGTCAGTTTCAACAGGGTGAGAATATCGCAAATATTGCACATATATCGCTGATTTAGGAATAAGGTTTCCTTTTCTATGGGAATTTAAAACGCTCAGTCACTGGAATGAGAATAGCATCTTAGTCTGAGCGTAATTATGCCATTAATGTTGTTAGATATTTAGTAATGTTATCATTATGTTAAACACTATCTTCACAAAAATTTATGTATGGTATAATAAGCATTTCTAAACATTCTCCTCCTGATGTTATAACTTAGGCATTTGTATGACATTGTCCGCTTCACTGATTTAGAGCTACACTACACCAAACTTCATTTTTATGCAATAGTTCATTGTACCCTGCCGCTGTTCTTGCCACAGCCAAAGCCATTCGTATTATTACCCTTCCACAACAACCCATATCAACATCACTTCCAGATATTTTGTACGTAATAGTGTCAAGCGAAATGAGTTTTATTTCCAAATTTCTACCGCTCGGTGTTGTTGTTACGTATTTAAGTAACGAAACAATGGTCCCATCACTAACATAATTAAACACAAAATAAGAAGAAAAAAACTAGTAAAATAAAACAGTTCTTGTTGTTGTTGTCATTAATATTATCAAAATTATATTTTAAATTTGATATGCTTTAGTACTCCTTTGTTAAAATTGTTTCTCAAAGTATTGTAGATGTTAAAGGTCTTGTAGTTGTGTTAGTGTCCATGTTGTAAAATATGTACATCATTAGTAACAGAAACATAACAACATCAGTAACAACTACAAACGAACCGAGAACAATAATACAAATCTTTGCTCTCACCAATGTCAAATGCTCACCAAATATTTGTCTTATGCTCAAGAAATTCACACAACACACACATTAACACTTGCCAGCACACAAACACCAACCCCTGACCGCAACAATGAAAACATAAATAACAACAAACACTCTAACCACACAATATCACAATGGTGATGGGGTAATACTTTAAATACATACACAGGACAACTGCTACTTACATCCAGAGTCTATTCAAGAGACCTTGAAAAATATTAGAAAAATATCCTTTGTATGCGTACCTAAAAATCTAGGGTTTCTTTTGATTAAAAATCTATGCCTGGTTTTGGTCGCCAAAAATATTCTTTAGAAAAATACATGTTTTTATTTGGTCCCCAAATAATACATTTTTAAAAGTCCACGCATTTGCTTAAAAAAATATTTCGGTTTGTTTATTTGTGTTGTTGTTATTTTGATATATTTTTTGTTATTAGTTTGCCATAACAATTACTTAGTGGCAATTTCCATAATAAATTAATAGTACGTGTGAAACGAGCCCAGAAACAAAAAAAAAACATACTACACAACTTTTCTATAATTTTTCCCTTAATTTGTATTCTTTACAACCAGAGTTACATAATTATACTCCCACCTTTCCATACTTCACTTTTTATACACTTTTATTTCAAGTCTGTGTTGTAACTTAAGTTTTTGCCATTTACACTGTCTGATGTTCCATTCAACGGTTTGTTGGAACGATATCCCTCCTGGTCCACCAAGTCAACTTCCATCATAAAAAAGTAAGTTTATGATATAAGTTTTCTTCTCTCATTCCCTTACAGTATGTTCCTTGTTCAACTTTTGTTGCTAATTACTGCTGCAAGTTTGTGACACAAAAGGAAGAAAGCAACAACAACAATGCAACATTAACACAAGTAAACTATGTCAGAAACCATCAGTGTATATAGTTGGACACCAGTGTGACATCAAACAGGATCAGATACCGCAATAATTCTAAAAAGAAACCGAATGCGTATATATATATATATATATATATATATATATATATATTTTATGGACTCATACAAGGCGTGGATTTATAAAAAAATATTTTTATGGACTCAAACAAGGCGTGTTTTTATACCCTACATAACTATGTTGTCAGGGTGTTATAGCTTTTTGCAGCCCCAAGAGTTTGTAACGCCGCGACATATTGGTCTGTTTTTCTGATCGCTCTAGAGGCCACAATTATGACACAAGCACCGCGAAATTTTACACCAGGAAGGGTAGCTGGCCAAATAATAAGAATAAGAAAAATAAAATATGCCAGAGTTAGAAAGTGGAGCTGTTGACCTATAATCAAGAGGGTGCAGATATCGCGAAAAATTGCTAGGCCCAGACCGCAGAAAGATAGGTTTTCTTGGTAGTTGTGTAGGGTATAATATGGTCGGCCCCTTCCGACTATACTGCTCCACTCACTGTTTTTTTTTATATTTGTTTGGGACTAATACAAGGCTTGTTTCTAAAAAATGTTTTTAGAGACTCTTACAAGGTATAGATTACTAAGAAAAATGGATTTTTTAAAAAATATTTTTACGTACTGGTATAAGGGACGGATTATATAAAATTTGATTTTAGAGACTCTTATAAGACAAGGCTTAGATCAAAAAAAAAAAATAGGGACTCATACAAGACATGAATTTAAGACAACATATTTGATAGGGACTCATACAAGGCGTAGACTTTTAAAAAACATGTTAGGGCATGGATTTAAGAACGAAATATTTATTAGGGACTCATACAAGTCGTATATTAAAAAAAAATTAGAAACTCAGAGTTTTTGTCGTTACATGTAGACATTTCCCGAAAAATACAATTTATCTCTAAGATACCCAATGTGGTAATGCCCACGGACTAACAGAAACATAAAACACCAAGTGCAAAAAGTTAAATATTTGCTTACAGCTTATCTCGGTTAGAATTTTAAGGGTGATGAAAATGACATGATTTTATCGCATCTGTATGTCAGTGTGCTAGGTATAGAAAACAAGGTGAAAAGTTTATTTTACATTGTTTTCCTTGAAACGAAAAAGGATAAAATCTAAAGACAAGCATATAATGATTGACTAACAAAATAATGCAGGAGATGCATTACAAGTTTTCAAAACAAAAAAACTTTGGCAAAACAGCAACGAATATTAGGTTCCTTACAAGGATCGGTAGTACTTGAAAAAATATACATTAAAAACCCATATCGGTTACTAGAAGAAATATTCGCTTCCAAGTCTAAAATCTACTACCGCGGCCTCAATGCGAATCTAGAAGTCCCTATAGGGATTCTATATACTTCAGCTAAAGGGATTCAATAAGTCTATGATTTATGTATGGGCTATCCTACACTATTTCAAATATTTTAGTAAAGTGTCTTTTCAATAACTCCTCTCTACCTTCTACATTTATCTCCAACCATTTCTAGAATTTGTAATTATTTTATGCTTTGTTTTGGCAACAAGAAACTACTTAACAGTTTAATGAAAATTTGTTTTAACAACAATAGCAACAACAGAAAATCCAACAACCAGGTAAAGAAGTTTAAACTACTTAAAGATATTTATCTGATGATGGCACTAAATGATGGTTGGGGCTAGGATATCACAGCCAAGTTACATAAACACAGTCACAAATATGTAGATGTTCTAAAGAAAGCCGAAAAATTAAAAAAAAAAAATGCAAAACGCTAGTGTTGTAACAAAGTGAACTTATTAAGAATAAGGAAGCGTAGAAGAACACAGCCAAGTTCTCCTTATGGTACGAAGTTGTTTTTTTATTATGAAACCATAACTAGCATTACATTGACGAGAAACTTTTTCAATTAAAATTCTACTACGGCAGGTGACGAATGAGTTGGAGAAGAGTGAAAGGTGTGTATTAATATTTTTAACAGGTATGTATATTATAAAATAAATAGGTGAATGCGTATTTAGGACTAGCCCCTAGATAAAAGTACTAATATTACCAATATTGGACCAAGATTTGAATATTTGAGATTTGAGGGAGAATCCCCATTAGAAATTGCAGAAATTTATATTTTGTGCGCATCTTTGGCTTTGTACAATTGTAGTTAAATTTTTGACTTAACTGTTGAACTTAATGTTTCACTTGTTTAATTTGCAACATTAAACATAAAAAAATAAATTGAAAGAATTTTTTTTTTTATAATCAATAGTACACACTTATATGTTAAAGTGCACTATCACGGTTTTTATCCCAACTCAGCCTTTTATAGCCTGACTATAACCAACACTACCAGCTGAAAATCACCACACAATTATTGCCTCACAACCTGGAGGCATTACGTTCTTATTATCCTGTTTTGTTTGTCCGGAAACCACCATCCATTATGTATGCAAAGTAAACTTAAAACGATGAATACAACGGTGCTTACAAATAAATGTTGTTAAAAGCAAAGGAGCAACTACCCCATTGTCCTGAAAAGTGTTTTCAACTACCGGCGTTTTTTAGAAAAGAAAGTTATTTGCTTTAATAAGGATTAAGAAAGAAATTAAACGGAGTTCACATGCTGAATGAAGAATTTAGTCGAACTGAAGGGATTCTCTATGGGCGAGCTAAAGGAAGTCTCCTTAGAAGCGATGAAGGGGTGTCAATAAACGTCCTTAACGAGTTTTAGTAGACGAGCTAAATTTAGTCTCCATATGCGAGCTGAAGTGAGTCCCTAGAGTAGTAGGGAGTTTCTATAGACAAGCTGAAGAGAGTCTCTATAGACGAGCTAGACGGAAAAAAGAGTGCTTAAGAAATTTTTTTTGAATGGTGCTTGAAAAGTATTGTTTTATACTACACGCCTGTGTTTCGGATAGAGTTTGAACCATATTTTTTAAAACTCCCTGCCTGTGGGTCAAATGGAGCTTAAAATATATATTTTTTAAACGCCTCTGGGTCAAATCGCGCTTGAATAATATTAATTAAACCTTCAAGCCTGTATGTCGGATGGTGTTTGAAAAATATTCGTCTATAAATTCCAGCATCCATAGAAGCGATGAAATGGCGAGCTGGAGGGAGTGTTTCAAAAATATTATTTTAAAAATTCACGTATGTGCGTCGAATGGCGCTTGAAAATTGTTCTTCTAAATAGGAACGGCAGTGGATTGGATGGTGCTTGAAAAATATTGTCTACAAAATCCACCCCTAAATGTTTATGGTGCTTGAATGTTATTGTTTAAAAAATGTGCGCCTGTGAGTCGGAAGGGGCTTGAAAAAATTCTTTAATAAATCTACGCCTGGAGGACTGATAATGCTTGAAAAATATACTTTTAAAAAACCATGCTTTTGGCAATGATAGTGTTTGAAAAATAAAAAATATTCGACACTTGTAAATCTATTGGCCCTTGAAAGATATTCTTTAAAAATCTTCACTTTTAACCCTGTTAACCCTGTTATTTCCATCTACTTGAACTTTCACTGCTCTCCTTTTTGTATTCATATCATTGTCGAACATTTTACATTAAGGACAACACATAAACTACTCACCATAGCTGAGCAAAAATAATTTCTTGTTAAGAAGCAGAAAGGAGAATAACAAATAAACGACAATGTCGCTGTCCAAACTACTCTGGGCTCCTCCAGAAGAGATATGTCATGGTGTAGTTTATTTTTAATGAGTTGTTTACCTTTACAACCTGTCCGTTACGAAGTTTATTAACGCTTCGCATGACGTATAACGGCGTTCATTTAATGTAGTGCCAAAATGGCAACTTGGTAATGAATAAAATAAATATAGCAACAAAGTGAACGGAAATTATTGTCGAAGGGATTGCAAGTTCTCAATAAAAGAAACTAGCAGATGTGTTTTAATCTAATATCTTTAAAAAATACTTTGGATATATAATAATATCTGAGGGCGTTCGAGGAAGATGCAGGAATCTCCACCGAATCCAAAATAAAATGGGACATATATATAAGAAATAAGTCCAAGCTTTACTTCTTATATGAAAAACAAATTCTGCAATCCTTTAATAAAACATGTTGTCCTTAATAATTTTATCAGAACTATAAAGATTTTTAATTTTCTCGTGTCCGCCCACAAACAAACATCCATCTCTTAAAATAATCCTCCGCACATCAAAGCGCCCCAACTTTAAAACTTAAAACATTAAAACAATAATAAACAGCAATCTCTATCTTAATGATGGCAACCAGAAAACCTCTTAAGTAGCATGCGAAATCTGACGCAGCGTCAGCAGAAGCAGCGACGAGTATAAATTGTGGCATATAAACGTTTAATGTTACGCCCCAAAAACAAAAATGACCACAAATCAGCAACAACAACAACGATTGTGATAATAACAACAACATTATATTCTTAAACAAAAACGAGCAATTAAAAAAATTGCGAGCGGCCAACCACAGAATTCCGAAGCTAAAATTCCCAAAAGGCAAACATAGACAAATTGTTGGGAAAACACAATCTGCAATTGTCATTTAACTTTTACTCGTCGAAACAATTAATCTTTGGATGACAGAAAACAGAGACTTGCGACTCCCAGTGGCCTTGATTTATAAAACCATGAAATACAGTAACAACACAGGCGATTTTATACAGAATTCCGCAAAAAGACACTTTAAGATAACAAATGTGGTCAAGAGGCAGGATCAGAGAGGGTCCGTCAGAAATAGTGACGTAAATGACATACATTTCCGACGTATAATACATACGTCTGAAACGTCGGAAACACACCAAAAGCCATTAGGTTTTTGACAAAATAGCTATTTCCATTAATCAATTTGAAAATTACGTATGCTTTACTCAAATCCATATTAAATTTCAAAAATTTCTTCTCCAAAAAGTTTAGAATATTTTTATTAGTTCTAGTAAGGAATAGTAAGATATATGTAAAAATAATATATATTCTTGAAAATAACAGTATATTGTATGTATATTCAAATAAATGACGTTAACTACATTTATTACATTTTATACAGGTGTATGACGTTTTCGACGTTTACACCTTTTTTTGCAGTCGAAAACCTAAAAATACGTCACACAGACCATCCCTGTGCAGGATAAAGAAAGTGATACGATTTAAATTGTTGTGGAAAGAACCATTTGTTTGAATTAAAGTATAGGACCTAACCTGCTATAGGAGTGAATTTTTATATCCTACACAACTAATTTGTAAGGGTATTATAGCTTTATAGCAGCCCCAAGAGTTTGTAACTCTGCGAAATATCGGTCCTAGAGCCACGTTTAAGTATACCGATGTATGTCCGTTCGTTCGCCTATAATTTCGATGATGATCAGATAATGATTTTGGGATGAAGTGGACCGAAAACTTATTTTTTGTGTATTTTTCGAACCTATCTATAGGTCAAAAACCGAACATCACAACACAACGCACGGTGAAGGGAATCTGGACAATTAATTAGAAGGGCTGTACTGAATGTCAGTAATATTCGGCAAATATGTCAGTGTAAGGAAGAGGTGCTGTTGACCTCTAATCGGCAAGAGGGTGCAAATATCTCGATATATTGCCCAGGGTAGGCATATGGTCGGCCTCTTCCGACTATATTTCTCCGCTCACTGGTTTAAAGTATATTTTCGTAAATAATATTTTCCCAATGCCCTTATAGCTGAAGGCGAAGTTTTTTAAAAATTATTCTTATACGAGTTTTGTTTTCAATACTCTCTTAAAACCACATACGTGGTGTTTGCAAATTGGATTTTAAGAGAATATTTTTCATACTCCGTCTGACATGCAGGCGATGATATTTTCTATAATATTTTTCAGGAACATTATATTTGGTCGCATATTTTATAGCCTCGGAGCCATATGCATGAATGTTTTAAAGATGTATATTTTGTGAAGAATATTTGTTCAGGGGCCAAAACCAGATATAGAAATTTACTGCATTTTTTTCAAGTGTTTACCCTTAGGCCCGCCAATTTTTATTATCCTTGATTGCCTTTTTCATGATGATAAATACTAAACTGCCGGAACCTAAAATGTATGCATGCCATGTTGTTTTAAAGAACAAAATGTGATGTCAATGATGAAGATGACGGCCGATAGCCAGAACCAAACATCAAGTGACCAATGTCTATTAGAATGGTCAAAGGAAACAAACGAACCCTGACAAACCGCATCCTCAACATTCATCTTCGAATTCATGATAACCATTTTTATTGTGAGATCTGAAAACAACAACAATACGAATACTCACATATTCAAAGACACACACAGAACCACACACTTACACACATCAATAGACACCAGGTTAGTTAAGCCCCATAGAAGAAGTGCTGCAGGTTGACATTTGCCACATTCTGTTGCTCAATGTTTGTTCTTTTCTATGGTGGCGATACGATTTTGGTCGATCCGATTGAAAGACAATCACGTAAAGAGTGCTGCTGAACTAAGGCAATGTGCACACACAGGCAGGCAAATACTCGCACACACATACAACATGTCTACGAGTGTTGTATGTTAGAAGTAGTTTTAGTACCCTTTCATTTTGCTTGTCATTTGCCCAATGTGTCTCGAGTTATCGGGGCTTATTTAACCAAACTTGGTCAGATAACTGGGCATAGCAGAAAGATAAATACCAGATACTATCAATTTGGGATGTATGATTGCTGTTTACAGTGGGACAAATGTTGGTGATATTATGATGAGGCATTTCGAAAATGTCTTTGTCGAAGAGTGAAAAAGAGACTCATCCTCGAGGTTCCATTAGATTTATGTAAGCCTTAGTCTGAGTCTTCAAATAAAATGGTTCACCGATGCTGTTGTGGCTAGGAAATTTTCCACATATTTCCACTGTAAAATATCAATCAGCAATAATCTATTTTTATATACAAAGATATTCCTCTATTTCTATCCAGAAACATTCAGGATTTATTTCGCTTGATTAATATTAGACATCGATAACAATCCATCTTGAACAAGTCTATTCCACACCAAAACGAATTATCCTTTTGAATGAAAAACAGCTTCCATTCTTATTTCTATTCACAATCGGTGTTCCAGCTGTGTCCTCAATCCTACAACGGCCTGGTTGTCTGGCTGGTTGGTCGGTCGTCGACTGGTCTTTGTTCTTCAATCGCTCTCTGAAGTAGATATCAAACGATAGTTCCAATGATAAATGTGTAAGAGTGCATCCAATACGTGTGTATGTGGTCATAATCATCCATAGCACCACAAGAAACGATAAATGCAAACAAAGCGATGCATCTATCTCTCGGTCACGCAACGGATAATTACCATTGCAAGATTAATTTGCAATGCATTGTGGCGTGGGGTTAAAGTCCCGGGTTGTCTTTTGACATTCACCTTTAAGTGGGTCATTGAAAGCATTTGAATGATTTTCAATAGTGGGGGTGGGTCAATATCATTTTTTACGTGATTTTGTGGACTTTTTTTCTTGTTTAAATTTTAGACGAGCTTAAGAGAGTTTCTATAGACGAAGTGAAGGAAGTCTCTATACAGATGAGATTGATGAAGACTCTATACATACGATGAGAGGTGTCTCTAGGGAAAATTGAAGGCAGTCTATATAGAATAGCTGAAGGCAGTCTCTGTAGCAAAGCTGCGACCCCACAGACGATGAAAGGAATCTCAAACACAAGTCGTGGATTTTTTAAAATAATGTAGCTCAAATTTTTTAAAAATATTTCTTTTTAAAGAATATTTGTTTTTTAAACATCAACACAAAGTGTGGAATTGTCAAAGAATATTTTTCAGAGCCAACACAAGACATAGTTTATATTTTTTTCTTCGCTGATGTCGTCTACATTGAATGTCTAAAAACATCTATCCAACCAACCGTGGTTTAAAAATAACTGTACACTCATATATAGAAAACTAGATTTTTGTTAAAGTGACTTAAAGGCAAAATTTTTGTTAGAGACACCCGTTCTTCACGTGAGCGAGTGTGTATGGTTCAGAAAACAACGATTTGTTTGCTTTTCTTTTAAAAAATCAGAAATTCTAACACACACATTCCGATTCACATTCACGCCACATATCCACACTCATAGAACAGTTTGTAGGCAACTTTTGCTTATTGTTGTTGCTCGTGGATTTATTTTTGTTCAGAGCTTAGCACTAATTAGTGAAACATAAAGATGTTGTGGTACTAGAGAATGGTTATTGTCTACATAGATTTTCAGAGGAAAAACTATTCATGGAAAAAAGTCTGAGTTGGCACACCCTAAACAACAGTTTGTTGTTGGTGATAAATTTGGCGAAAATTATGAGCAAAAATAACAAGAACAATACGTAGCGTCTAACATAACCATTTGTTTGGAACATTCGACGTCATGTGGCTTCCATTGTTAGTAATGTCTTGACAAGGAAAAGAGTAATAGCTAATTAAAAATGAGAGCTTATTCTAGGGAAAATAAAAATTTATTATTTTTAGTTGGCCAATAAAAGCGATATAATTATTTTAAATAAATCCACGACATGTCTTGATGTTTGAAAAAAAAAATATTTTTTAAATCCACACATTGCGTTATTGCTGAACAAAAATATTCCTTAAAACATATATGCCGGTTTATTCCTTATTTTCTTTTTATAACAATATCATCTATGAAGTCGGCCACCCTGTTATCAACCAAATAATACAAAATTGACAATGTTCATTTGAGCAACAAAAAAAAGTTTTGTTAGTTCACTTTGTTATTGACAATGGTGCTTAATAAAATTCGAAAAAAGTTTTTCAGTGAATTGAGACTTTTTTATTGACTTTCAGTGAAATTCCTATTATTTTAGATATCCCAATCGAAAGGACATAAACAAAACTCAAACAAAAAATAAGAAGGTAAAAGAAAAAAATTGGTATTTATTTTATCAAACTTAAACAACTGCCTTTGAAAATATTGTTACAAAGTACTTTTCAATATTATATTTATTTTAATTGGTCTTTTCCAATGTTTAAACGAAAACATGGACAAATATTAAAACAAAATTGTAAGAGGCTAAAGGCCAAAAATCTCGCACAATCCACGACTAATATTAGCCATTTAACGAATATTGTTTTAAAAAATCCCTTGGAAAAATATTTTTTTCATAAAATACACTCCTTAAAATATGTTTATGTTTTTAATACGAAAAATAATTTCTAAAACTCCGTGCCTAAAATCAGCCCTTGAAAAAATATTCTTAATAATCCACACATATTATAACAATTTCTTCAGATTTCTTTCTAAATCTCAATAACATCATTAAAATATATCCATTATTATGACATCATAATCAACAAAATGTCATTGTGTGAATTTAAATAAAAAATGACAACAATTTATTTCAGATTTTCATCTGCTATCACATATTGTGATTTCATTTCTATTACTTTTAAATTGGATTGTGGTAGTGCGGATGGTGGCCAAATGATGCCAAAATTCAGTTCAACTCGACCACTAACCAATGGCCAACACATGTGTCACAACCGATATTATGGTTGTACAACCAACAAAGTTATGTTGGAAACGATAACGGTGGCCGTAAGGTGTTCAAACACACTCATACACATATCGATACGACAACAAATATATCAAAATAATGGTTATCATTATTATCACCACTACTACTCAGTGGAGCGTATACGCTACAATAATTTGACACGCATACGCTCTAGAAAACTAAGGTAAAGGAATTTACGTCTTGTGTGGGTCCATAAAAAAAATTTTCCAAAAACTCCACCACTTGTGTTGGCCTTGGGAAAATTAATTTTAAGAAATCCACTCCCTGAAATTTACTCCAAAAAAATTCACGACTTAATAGAACCATGACAATTTAATTTTTTTTAAGAATACCATCCGGTTGATTAAATTATGCTATTTATTTTTACTTATTTAAAAAAGGCAACATGGTTATATAACTTCCGCATGCACCTATCAACAACTCCGCATTGAAATTTATTAAATAAATTGCCGGAATACGTTTCACATCTCTCAGAACATTGTGTTAAATGATAACGAACCAACGAATAACCGAACAAACGAATGTTTGAAATCAATGCGATTACAATCGAGTTGAAATCATTGCGGTAGGCGAATGCTAAATTCAGACGTTTTACCAGAAAACCCCATACAGTTTTTGTGTCTCCCAGCCATTGTAATTGTAGGTCAAAGCGAGAGATTTTTGATGAGGATGATGATACAGATGATGATGACATCAGGTGTTTAAATTGAGTTTTGGTTTTTGTTTGGTGGAATGACAACTGAAATGACCAACCATTATCACCGGATGAACTGTTGCGTACAAAAATAAACAACAAATACAAGCAAATAAATACAAATGAAAATACTTTGTTGAATAAATAAACAAACAGAAATAAAATTGTTAAATAGATTTGCATGTTCGAATTTCTATAGATAAAAAATAAACACAAAGCGGAAATGAATTTAAAATATGGTCACAAATACATACACACAAATATGCACTTGTCTGGCGGATGTTTTTATTATTTGCGGTTTGTTTCGAAGGAGGGTGACGTATACATAATGTGGAATAAATTGTTATTCATACGACAACGAACATAGATTACTAAACATTTATAAAAGCATTTCAAAGTCTTCTGACTTTGATGGACCCCCACGTCTTGTATGGACCCCTATGCACTTATTATTTAAAAAATCCACGCCTTGCATGGACCCCTATGCACTTATTATTTAAAAAATCCACGCCTTGCATGGACCCCTATGCACTTATTCTTTAAAAAATCCACGCCTTGTATGGACCCCTATGCACTTATTCTTTAAAAAATCCACGCCTTGATGGGGCCCCTAGAAAGACATTTTTTAATAAATCCGTCAAGTCGTCTTTCGGTCCTTAGTCCCGCTAAACGAACGCTTAAAAATAATTTGAGGTATCGCATTCACAAATATTAATGATCTAACATTTTATTTCACTTAGCGAACACTTTGTTTGTGGATACTTATAAATAGTTGTATGTGTCAGAACTTAACTATATTTCTCTCTGGGTGTGTGCATTTTATGCTGTATGCATAAAGCCTAAAACACGGATTCGGGAAAAAATAAAATACCTTTTACATATCCCAAAAAAGGTTTTTGTTGTTGTTCTTTGACAGTTCAGATATATGGCTTCCTTTGAGTATGTATGCGCTTGTATGTATGTTTTTGTACTCCTACCCAAAACACTGCATAGTAATATTTTCCTTTTAGGAAGTGCGAGTGAATTTAAGCGGAATAGCTGTCATGAAGTCAGTTCATGTCAAATGTAGAACATATAAAAAGTGTGCGAATTTTTTGCCACTAAAAGTTAGGATGTATTTTAAATTTTAATAAAAATTTATAAATTTATTCAAGACCCAAGACAAGGGGTGGATTTTTTAAGAATATTTCGTCTTTTGTCTTATTTTGTTTGTTTTTCAAGGTCATCTAAGGCGTGCGTTTTTAATGGTTATATTTAGGAACCAACAATTTAAAACTTTTTTTATTAAATTTATCCAGAAAATGTAAGTTAAAGTCATTTATGCCAAAAACTTTGTATAAATGTTCCCTCCGCATCACTCCTTTCTCCTCATTTCACTCGTTTCTCCTCCACAACATATACCAGTCACTATTAACCATTTTCTGTGTAACTGCCAGTAACAATCATCAACATTTTCAAACTGTCACTAATGACAATTTAATGGCATCATAAACTTATATGGGTCAAAATGAAGCAACAACATAAAGAGGCACATTCATTCCCTCTATGTCCATTAAAACCGGAAGAAAAGGCGGAACATCTATATGTTCCAATGCATATAGGTATCCTCTTCCGAGAGAGGAAAAAGGGTGGAATGGGGTCACGGTTATGATTTGAAATTAAACCGTTTTAAATTTGTATATTTGTTTAGTTGTTATTACTTAATGGCAGGATTAGAAGATGCTCTAACACCACAAGATCAGATTTTTGAACAATAATTTTTCAAGCATTATATACAATTTTGTTTTTATACTTAAGAAAATGTTCGTTAAAAATCTGCGCATGTTTTGGTCCTTAAATAAATATTTCCCCCGCCTGTTGTGGCCGTGGAAAAGTACTCTTTAATATATCCACGGCTATGCTGGCTCTTGAAAAATATTCTTCTCAGACTTTCAATGTTTTGTAAGCGTAAAAATTGCACTTATATTTCCATATTTTTCGAATTAATTTCAATTACAAAAGCTAGTTTGAGTCGATTTTTTTCCTACATCTCCCCCTACACCCTCTCAGTTCCCCTGCTGCACACAACAGGTGAATGGCAATGCACAATGAATTATTCTTTTTCCATCTGTTTGTTATTCATTGAATTCATGAGCGTCAGTCATACAAAAGTACACATGTGTGTATATATACGGTTTTACGACATGTCAACACAATACCATAAAATGGCAACTGTCATATATCACAAAAAGTGCACGGCAACGAAAACTATATGAATATCCTGCAGGACAGTATTAACCCACCTGCTGGTGGTGGATAGACGACGAATGTGTGACAGTTGACTGGCCATTTCTCGCTCTGAGTCAAGCCATTGAGTGGCATGGAAGCATAAAAATGCGATAGGTAAACAAAGGAATAACAACATTTTAACTTAACTATTCATGTACGTGTTTATTAGTCGTATGTATGTGTTTGTGTTAGTAGGTCTCAGTGTAAATATAATGCGAATTGAATCCCAGTTTCAAACTAGCAAAACAGAAATAACAACTGTATTATTAGACCTCGAGCTAGGGATGCTATGGTGAATGAAAATGTAATTATTAGAGGTGGGATCTGTAGATTATATTTTATGTTGATTATCTTCATCAAAATGTAACTTCACAATATATTATAGTAACAAATCTCAGGATAGAATTAGAAAAGTGAAGATATGCAATTGAGGAGGGAAATATATACATTTAGTTCTTAGAAAAGACTATAATTTAACAGCATTCTTCTTGGTCCTTGAAAAATTGTGTTGTTCCTTAAAAAACAAAAATTCACATCTGGTGTTGGTCCTTGAAAAATATTCCTTAACAAAATTAAATCCCCCAAAACATTCTTAACTAAACCCATGCCTAATAAAGTCTCCCTCAAAAAAAAAAAAAAAAAAAAAAAAAAAAACCCACGCCATTTTTTAAAAACATATTTACAAATAGGCCTAGTTTAATTACCTAAAAAAATATTATTAAACCAGTGAGCGGAGCAGTAAAGTCGGACGGGGCCGACCATACGATACCCTACACAACTACCACGGAACTCAAATTTTCTGCGGATGTTTATTCCGAGGGCAATATTTCGTGATATTTGCACCCTCTTGTCCGATTAGAGGTAAACACTACCTCTTCTTCACACTGACATATTTTCCGAATATTACGAATATTCAGTACAGCTATTGTCCAGATTCCCTTCACCGTGGGTTGTGTTGTGATGTTCGGCTTTCATTTGTGGTCTATAGATCGACTCGGTCCACTTCATTCCAAAATTTTTATCTGATCATCACCGAAAATTATAGGCGTTGTCCTTGACCATAACTGGAACCACATGGAACATTTCAAAGCGATCAGCGCTATAGTTCCGCTCTCCAGAGTGGTAATGGGTTACTAAATAATATACGAATACGGAGATACCTGTAAATATTTAGGTGTAACTCCCACATCCGAGCACATACAACAATATAATTGGTCTTAATTTAAAGGTCAACCACTCCTCTTGGATATAATATCAACTTCTCGGGTAAATGTTCTTCAGGGGTAAATATATACGCCATAAAATACAAATTTTGTCATTTTTCACACAAAAGTCAGGGTCCATTTGACCCGTTAAATATTGACCGATCTTTATCAAAACAGGCATGTTTATTCTTTGGCCCGATCGCCTTCTCCATGCAAAATTTAACGATGTTCGGGCCATTATTGTGGCCTCTGGAGCGACCAGAAAAACCGACAAAAATTTAGAGATTTATCGAGACTCCAACTATATTTACATATTTCTGAAAGATAAATTGTCAAGGACAAAATACTATAAAAAGGACATTAAAATCACAGCTTTGTGTCAATTATGCGCTTGTGTTTGTAAGTGGTCAACACATAGCTGTTGATATAACAACTTTAGTGTCCTTGTCATTTATCGCTCTGTAGGGTTATAATAGCATGGCTGGTGTTTCCAAGTAATGTCAATGACAGAAGACGAATGTTTTTTTTTTTCAAGGATATTATAAATATTGCATGTGTGTATGTCCAAATATGGTCATGATTTTGATATTAATACACACATGACAAATTCCACACCGAAATGTGATTTATTTTTGATAAATAGTTCGCTTGGATTCAAGAAAAACATCTTTTCGAAGCAAATAAAATCAAAATTGGAAAGTGTAGGGATTTTAAATAATATTTTTGAAAAGGCATTGTTTTTTTTATACCCTACACAACTATGTTGTCAGGGTATTATAGCTTTGTGCAGCCCCAAGAGTTTGTAACGCCGCGAAATATTGGTCCTAGACCCACCTTTAAGTATACCGATCGTCATATCTCGACTAGCTGAGTCGATCTAGACATGTGTGTCCGTCTGTCCATTATAATTTGTAAACACGATACAGGCCACAGTTGTAGACCAATCTTCACGAAATTTTGCATGTAGGATGGGTTCTGGCCAATGAAGACCCCTATTGTTTTTGGGAAAGATCGGTTAATATTTAGGTGATGAAATGGACCATATACTAAATTTTTGTCGGTTTTTCTGGTCGCTTCAGAGGCCACAATAATGGCCCGAACATCCTTAAATTTTCCATGTAGAAGGCGATCGGGCCAAAGAATAAGCATGCCTGTTTTGATAAGGATCGGTCAATATTTAGCGGGTCAAATGGACCCTGACTTTTGTGTGAAAAATGACAAAATTTGTATTCTATAGCGTATATATTTACCCCTGAAGGACATAGACCTGAGAAGTTGATGTATGTGCTCGGATGTGGGAGTTACACCTAAATATTTACAGGTATCTCCGTATTCGTATATTATTTAGTAACCCATTATCACTCTAGAGAGCGGAACTATAGCGCTGATCGCTTTGAAATTTTCCATGACGTTCCAGTTATGGTCAAGGACAACGCCTATAATTTTCGGTGATGATCAGATAATAATTTTGGGATGAAGTGGACCGAAAACTTATTTTTTTGTGTTATTTTCGAGTCGATCTGTAGACCACAAATGAAAGCCGAACATCACAACACAACCCACGGTGAGGGGAATCTGGACAATAGCTGTACTGAATACTCGTAATATTCGGAAAATATGTCAGTGTGAGGAAGAGGATCTGTTTACCTCTAATCAGGCTAGAGGGTGCAAATATCACGAATAATTGCCTAGGCTCGGAATAAACATCCGCAGTAAATTTGAATTCCGTGGTAGTTGTTTAGGGTATCGTATGGTCGGCCCCGTCCGACTATACTGCTCCGCTCACTGTTTTTTTTTTTTTTTTTGCCCCTGAACAATATTATTCTAATATTAAAAACATAAACAATATTCAAAAACCATAAGCAAACCGAGAAAGGCAAAGTTGAGTTTTCTTCAAGTGCACTCTGTTTGTCTTCCTGCTTCTTCGTTTGTCTCCCTGCCCGTCCATCATCTGTCTCGTTTAAGTGCCAACAATTAACAATAGGTTTGCCGGCAACTATTGTTCTCAATTTTTGGGAAAAGTTCAACTGAAACGTCTTTACAAATTACAAAACTTTTCCAAGTTAGGCAGTCGAAACAAAAATGAGTTACAGGGTATGCATTCCTGCACGAGAACAACAACAACTTTATCATAACTGTGAAATCGCAACATAGAATCATTTGTAGAATTACAAAACAATTCTTTTTAGTGTTCCGTTGTATTTCGGAACTCAACAATGTCAGTGTTATCATTGGAAGATAAAACGCTAAGAAAATGACAATCCATTGCTGCTTCCTATGAAAAAAATAAATAAATAAAATGAACAAACAGGAATAGAGATAGCACGAGAAATGCAAATTGTGTGATATTGTGTGTGTGTGTGTGTCATGGGGCACCTACACATACAAACGATGGAAATAAATTTATATTCAATATTGTATCCCACTACGTGAAACTCCCACCCAAATTGCTTAGCTGTATGTGTGAAAAACTATCCACAATTTTCTATCGAACGAGCAAATTCTCAGAGTTCGAATCGCAACACTTATTTGCGTGTAAGTAGACTTAAATAAAGTCGTTTAAAAGAAGGAACTTTTGTTTGCGTGTCAAAGTTTAAAGAAGAAAATGATATTTGTTCCATTAGCGTAAAAACTAAATGAAAATATTTCCAAGTTTGTCAGTTAGATCTGCAACAAGATTGAAATGAAGCGATTTCGAGATTTTGGATAAAGACAAATATTTATATAAAGTTTCAATGCGACTATTTTTATTTTAGAAAAACCAGTGAGCGGAGCAGTATAGTCGGACGGGGCCGACCATACGATACCCTACACAACTACCACGTGGCTTTAATTTTCCGCAGATTTTTATTCCGAGTCAGGGCAATATTTCGTGATAGTTGCACCCTCTTGCCCGATTAGAGGTCAACAGAACCTCTTCCTTACACTGAAATATTTCCGAATATTTCTAATATTCGGTACTTGTCCATATTCAATTCCCCATGGGCTGCGTTTTGATGTTCGGCTTATTATTTTGGCCAATAAATCGACTCGAAAACACAACAAATTTAGTTTTCGGTCCACTTCATCCCAAAATTATTATCTGATCATCACAGAACATATAGGCGTTGTCCTTGACCATAACTGGAACCTCGTGGAAATTTCAAAGCGATCAGCCAGAGGCCGGACCCTCTGGTGTGGTAATGGGTTAATACATAATATCTGAATACGTAGACACCTGCAAATATTTAAGTGTAACTCCCACATCCGAGAGCATACGACAATATAATTGGTATCAATTTAAAGGTCAACCTTCAGGGATAAATATATACGCTATAGAACACAAATTTTGTCATTTTTCACACAAAAGTCAAGGTTGATTTGACCCGCCAAATATTGACAGATCTTTATCAAAACAGGCATGCTTATTCTTTGGCCCGATCCCGTTCACCTTGTGAAAATTCGCGGTGTTTGTGCCATAATTGTGGCCTCTGGAGTGGCCAGAAAATCAGACAAAATTAAGTTTTTGGTCCATTTCATCGCCTAAATAGTACTCGATCTTTAACAAAAACAATAGGGGTATTCATTGGCCAAACCCCATCCTACATGCAAAATTTCGTGATGATTGGTCCATAACTGTGGGCTGTATCGTGTTTACAAATTATAATGGACGGACACACATGTCTAGATCGGCTCAGCTAGTCGAGATATGACGATCGGTATACTTAAAAGTGGGTCTGAGACCAATATTTCGCGCCGTTACAAACTATTGGGGGTGCACAAAGCTATAATACCCTGACATCATAGTTGTGTAGGGTATAATTAAGAACTATTAAGGAAGAAAGTAAATTTTGGCTTATTCTAGTTTAGTAAAAACGCTCAGATTTTTTCCAGAGGTAGGTATTTTTACTCGAATGTACATTTTTCTTGGGGGATATACCCGGTTGACCTGTTATTTGACCCGGAAGTTCTGGTCAACACGGGGTAGTAAGGAAAGTAGTTAAGTCGGACTGGGCCGACTTTATGATACCCTTCACCACTGTGGGTATATTCTACATATGCCTCCTAACAGACGTCACCTTTTCGAAGGAATATTGACATGAAATTGAACGAACTTAAATATGTGATCTTTATCTATATGTACACCGACTAATATCAATCCCTGCACATGCCGTTCTGAAACATTTGCTAATTTTTGTAAATAGATTTAAAGCAAATTAACACACTCTATTTGGTATGCTGCACTGTTTAAAGTTTAATCTCAATCAGACACCCACTGATTATTTTGTGCACAATCAACATGAAAAGGTCGAAATTATATATGGAAACTTTGCTATATCTACTTCTGCACCGATTTCAAGGAATCTTGGCAGAGATTAATTTTTATTATATTCGGTACGTTACACCTATCGGCCTATCTATGGGTCTTTAGTTCACATAGGAGTTATATGTAAATCAGAACCAATTTTCAAAAAACTTAGCACACATCATTCTTGTCTTAATTCAATACGCTGTGTCAAAATTTATATAAATCAGAAGGTATATAGGGACATTGGAGCACCCTTTAGCTAAAATCGGACGAAACTATATATGAAGGCTACATATATCTAAATCTGAACCGATTTTCAAAAAAAAACTTTATCCATAGGAACACTTCTATGTTAAGAAAATGAAATGCGAATAAAGTTTCTAAAAATTATGAGTATGTCAGAAACATTACCAGGAAAGTTCAAACCAAATGTTGGCACTTATATGAGGTTGTTAAAGTCGGCACGTATTTAACAGCAGCAGCTGACAGTTCTGGTGCAGCCGATGCTGCATCCGCTGGAAATGTTGAAAAGCAATAATTGGCATTAAGACAAATTGAAAGTTGTGTTCAGAAAGTATCAGTGTTTTCCGCACACTTTTTATTTTTTTTTTTTTTTTTTTTTTTGATACACATGAATGCATTTAGTAACTAACTAAGAAGTTTGAAGGGAAAATTTGAAAGTGTGTTGCAGAGGGGTTTTGTGAGTGTTAGCGAACGAGAACTGCTTGAATATTAATTTAAGGGTATTTTTACCATTTATATACCTAAGAATTCATGGGAAATATTTCTGTGAAATGCAATATTCAGTAACTGATTGCAGCAAAAGGGCCAACTAATTTAATATTTAAATGTGGACTGATTGCGAACGTTTTATTGACTGTTTCTATATTGAAAAACTATTAGCGTCAATTTCTAAACGTTGTTTCTTTTCAGAGACCAAGAGAAGTGTAAATTTTTTAAAGAAAAATTTCCTAAAACCCATTTGTCTTCTTTGGGTATATTTACAAATATTTTTTAACGACCAATAAAAGCGTTAACTTTTAAAAGAAAAACTTGCTGAAAAATATTTTATTTTTTAATTTTAATATTCGTGGTTAGCGTTCTATTGTCAGATCACATTTGTCATGAATTTTATCCAAATCTAAACCAGCATCTTTAACTTAAGACTTTAAACATTTTACCTTATTTGTTGCCAAGTACGAAGAAAGAGTTCATAAGTACTCTTTCTTTAAAATATTTTTTTTTATATATTTGCAATTCCACTTTTTATATATTGCACCTAAATATATTTTGCACTTGATTTATTCTTTTTAATTAGAGTAAAACTTATTAACAACATTCTTAGCAGCAGCAGTAACGCTAATGGTAATGACTTTTAGACTTCTATAATTAACCTTTAAACTACCATGACCAATACACCAAACACTAAGACTAAAAAAATCTATATTCCAATCAGGATTAGTCGGAATTAAAGGTTCCCATTTCCTTTTTCACCGAATTTGTTTCAATGTTTCGACAAAGAGTGCTTTTCAATATGATACCCCATCCCGCAACTTAAGGGTTAAAGGTTTCATTTGCCAAGAAAACTTCTAAGACACTCTATACCGTTGTTGTTGTTGCTGCTGCTACCATCGGGGCAAAAGATAAAATTACATTTCCTTTAAAATATAAATCTCATTTTTGGTAATTGTTGGCTTACATAGGTAAATGTTGAACAAAGTCGGTGGTTGATTCTATTTTACGAGACAGAACGATAAAAAATTACAGCAAAATGAAGACTCATGTAGACGGTTGTCTAGTAGGCAACACAGAGTCTCTGTTCATTTTACTCGTAATTCCACAAAATTTGTTGAAATGGACCAAAAACATTATTTTTGTCGGTTTTTCTGGTCGCTCCAGAGGCCGCAATTATGGCCCAAACACCGCAAATTTTTGCATGGAGAAGGGGATCGGGCCAGAGAATAAGCATGCATGTTTTGATAAAGATCGGTCAATATTTAGCGGGTCAAATGGACCCTGACTTTTGTGTGAAAAATTACAAAATGTGTATTCTATGGCATATATATTTACTCCTGGAGGATGTAGACCCGAGGAGTTGATATCATATTCTAGAGGAGTGGTTGGCCTTTAAATTGATACCAAATATAGTGATGTATCTACTCAGATGTGGGAGTTACAGTCAAATATTTACAGGTGCTTACGTATTCAGATATTATTTAGTAACCCATTACCACATTAGAGGGGGAAATATCGAGCTGATGGCTTTGAAATTTTTCACGAAGGTCTAGTTATGGTCAAGAACAACGCCTACAATTTTCGGTGATGATCAGATTAAAATTTTGGGACGAAATGGACCGAAAACTTAATTTTTTGTGTGTTTTCGAGTCGAGTATAATCCGAAAATCACAACACAACCCACCGTGAAGGTAATTTGGACAAGTAATTAGAAGGACTGTACTGAATATTCGAAAAAAGTAAGGAAGAGGTGTTGTTGACCTCTAATCGGACAAGAGGGGGCAAATATCACGAAATATTACTCAGACTCGGAATAAACATCCACTGAAAGTTAGAGTTCGTGGTAGTTGGGTAGGGTATCGTATGGTCGGCCCCGTCCGACTATACAATAGGGGTCTTCATTGGGCAGAACTCATCCTACATGCAAAATTTCGTGAAGATTGGTCCATAGCTGTGGCCTGTATCGTGTTTACAAATTATAATGGACAGAAGGACGGACGGACACACATGTCTAGATCGACTCAGCTAGTCGAGATATGACGATCGGTATACTTAAAGGTGGGTCTAGGACCAATATTTCGCGGCGTTACAAACATTTGGGCTGCACAAAGCTATAATACCCTGACAACATAGTTGTGTAGGGTATACTGACTAATGGGATTGCTGATAAGAGGGTAATAACGAATTTCAAATACTACATTCTTCTAGAGTAATTCCTGATGTAAGTCCTTATTCTTTGAAATAGGCCTTGTGTAGATCTTTAAAAATATTCTTTAAAGATATACGTTTCATGTATCCATAAAAACTTTCTTTAAAATCCATGCTTTTATATAATATTTCAGTGATTCGATTCAATACACCCTCTATATTTGTTGTAGTTTTTCGAAAAGTAAATACATCTTTCGCCTGATTTATTCAGTTTAATTAGACTTGAGCTCGTCAAGGGCATCTTCTTCCATCATCAGCAGCAACAACATCGGTACGTTAATAATATTAGACAATTTGAAAAGTTGAATTACCGCTTAAATACAAAAATGTAATTTTCTCTTGGATATTCATTCTGTTGCGTAGGGAAAGGAAATTCGTGTTGATTTTTCATTCACCTGTGTGTATAAGCGGGTATTTTCAATGGCAATTTAAACAATATTTAATTATGATTTTTCCTCAAATTGGAAATTATGTTAAAAAATAATTTATTGGGAAGTAAAAATTTAATTATCATTGACATATATTTTTTGTGAGAATACTAAATAAATATTCTTAATATTGTAATTTGCTTATGGAAATATGTTTTATCGAAACATCTTTTCTAAGAAAATAAAACTTAGAATATATATGTGGCAATAAAAATTAGAATAATTTCCAAATTTGCCAACAAAAATGTAATTTGTATGCAAATTTGTTTTCCCATGAAATAGCTTGAAGAAAAAAATTAGTTCAACAATCACACCAAGAAAAAGTACTACCCAGACTGGCACGTATGCATAGAAATTAAATAAAAAAAAATCAAGAACAGCATTTGTTGACGGTGTCTCTGTGTTTATCATTTTTAATATATTATTTCCAGCTAAATAATGACCAGAGACGACCCTGCAAATTAAATTGCATGCGGAATATATTTTTTAAAGAACAAACAATAAAACCTATATTTAAATTAGACCGGATGGAGCTAAAACTCCCAACATATCCTCTGTTTATTTGGAGATTGAGATTTTTCCTATGAAGAGGTACTAGTATACGACAGCAGTCATTTCGAATAGAAAATGCGGTAAGAACCTTATGCAACAAACAAAGTGCATGGGGTTAGTTCTCTAATCCTCAGCGAACTAAAACTTCGAAATATAAAAAAAACGCATGGTGTTGTCGGTTCCGTTGTTCGAGGTGAACATTTTTTATTTACTACATCTTCGTAATTATAAACTTACATATTACATAAAACTACAATGCGTTTCAAAGACATACATTGGACACATTTATGGCCTTTATTCATGATGACCCAAAAATACACACGGACAAGAAATGCATTCTTATGATTTCCCTAATTGACACGCTGTGTGTGCGGCATCTCAACGCACTGCTTATCGAAGGGCAGAAATTGGCACCCACAACGTTAGGGTTAAAAATTACATATTTTATGATCTACATAAAATATAAACTGTTACAATACAAATAGTTTTGTTACACTATCTGACTCCAAATATTAACCTTTACGTACAGTTCACTAAACTGTACACAGACATTTTTGTTGGAAAAATCCGGAAATTTCGGAGAATCTATGTCCTCAATATAGAGCTATGTCACAACATAGCTCTATATTAAAGGTCCTATGCGAGAAAAATGTTTTAGTCTACTAGAACCTGGAATTCTAAAACCTTTCGGAGGATTACCTATAGCGTTCATTGTGTCGGTACCCGTTTGGTATCATAATTATTTGAAAGGAAGAAAAATTTAAAACTCGCGACCGGAACCTGAAACGAAAAGTAAAACGTTATGAGATTTAGCAAAAGACATATAGATAAAATATTCTATGTATTATAACTGAAAAATTACATGTGGGGTTAGCAACAGTGGCCATAGAATATCCTACACAACTGCCGCAGTATTTTTAATACAATTTTTACAAGTTTTCTGTGTTTTCAGGATTTGAAAAACCACGAAATATCTAGATCCACGTATACCGTATACCGATCTACCGTATATCAATATAGGTGAATTGATCTAGATATTTGTGTTCGTCTGCCTATTATAATTTATAATCACAGTACAGACCAAATGCCAAGAAATTTGTGAAAAATTACCAAATTTGCATGTTACAGTTGATGGGTTTACTGCTTGATGATATGATGCGAAAAAGTTGCCATCAACTCTATTGATGTAATAAAACGGAAAGGTAGATATGTTTAATGCGTATGAGTTATGATTAGCATTTGAATATATTTATCATACGCACAGTGCAACTCTTAACTAAATTCTAAATAAGAAAATATACGAATGTATCTATTTTACTTAGCACACGTCATCTGCAAACATCCTTTAAAAGTAAAATGGTGTCTAACCATATTTTTTCGCATCTTTCGAAGAAATTATAAAAACAAACGACGCAAATAAAAACCTTTATAAATTCAGCAAATTAGACGAATTTTCCAAAACACAAAATCATAAAAAAGTAAATTACGAAAAATAGCTAAAAGTATACAACGAAAAAATGTCTATTGATGCCAGCAAAATGAACACGATATTTGCAAGTTTGTCTAAACACATTTCTTGGTAAACATGAACGAACACAGGCGAAGTTGTGTTTACTTGTTTGTTGTCATTTCATTTAACATGTGTCGTTTACGATGCTATGCTACTAAGTCAGACTGGAAGTGTGTAAGAAGATGAAAACAAAATACAAAGGTGATATCTTTAGTTGGCTCTTAATGCTAAAGAGGAAAGCTAACGTCATATATATACACAAAGACAGCAATGGTATCTCAAAAACAAAAAACACCCAACAACAATTCATACAACACATGTTCAAAACTAAAACAACAAAAAATCTGTTTAAAGAAAGGATGTAGATAAGAAGGAATACAGGTAAATTTTATGAGTCTTGCCGACATTGAGATGACCTACAATCATGAACAACATAGAAAGTCAAAAAGTATTAGATTACTTTTCAGGACAAATTGAAGCGTGCATTTTTTTAAACATTTTTTCAGGGATCATCATAAGGCTTGGAGTTTTTAAAGCCTATTTTTTGGACCTTCACACGGCGTGGGTTTTAAGGAATATTTTTAGGGATCACCACAAGGCGTGGTAACCATTATATTTGATACACCACCATCCAAAGACCTATAATCTTCTTTAGATGAACAATGGCGAACAACAACAAAAATAGGAAATAACAAGAATCAACAAAAAACAAAAGCTTTTTGATATTCCAGTTCCTGTAAATAAACACAAACCTACCTCCGACCTGGCAACACAAAGAAGCAGAAGGCATAGCTTACCACGACATCAGCATAACATCTTTACCTACTCCTATTTTTTGGTGCTATTTGCAATAAATTTGATTACAAGACATGATAAACAGGTGTGAGAGGGAATGAAGAAAATACAACGTTTATTATACCCTACACAACTATGTTGTCAGGGTATTATAGCATTGTGCAGCCCCAAATGTTTGTAACGCCGCGAAATATTGGTCCTAGACCCACCTTTAAGTATACCGATCGTCATATCTCGACTAGCTGAGTCGATCTAGACATGTGTGTCCGTCCGTCCGTCTGTCCATTATAATTTGTAAACACGACACAGGCCACAGTTATGTACCAATCTTCACGAAATTTTGCATGTAGGATGGGTTCTGGCCAATGAAGACCCCTATTGTTTTTGGAAAAGATCGGTTAATATTTAGGGGATGAAATGGACCAAATACTAAATTTTTGTCGGTTTTTCTGGTCGCTCCAGAGGCCGCAATTATGGCCCAAACACCGCGAATTTTTGCATGGAGAAGGGGATCGGGCCAGAGAATAAGCATGCATGTTTTGATAAAGATCGGTCAATATTTAGCGGGTCAAATGGACCCTGACTTTTGTGTGAAAAATGACAAAATTTGTATTCTATGGCATATATATTTACTCCTGGAGGATGTAGACCCCAGGAGGTGATAGCATATCCAAGAGGAGTCGTTGGCCTTTAAATTCATACCAAATATAGTGATGTATCTACTCAGATGTGGGAGTTACAGTCAAATATTTACAGGTGCTTACGTATTCAGATATTATTTAGTAACCCATTACCACATTAGAGGGAGAAATATCGCGCTGATAGCTTTGAAATTTTTCATGAAGTTCCAGTTATGGTCAAGAACAACGCCTACAATTTTCGGTGATTATCAGATTAAAATTTTGGGATGAAATGGACCGAAAACATAATTTTTTGTGTGTTTTCGAGTAGAGTATAATCCGAAAATCACAACACAACCCACCGTGAAGGTAATCTGGACAAGTAATTAGAAGGACTGTACTGAATATTCGAAAAAAGTAAGGAAGAGGTGTTGTTAACCTCTAATCGGACAAGAGGGGCAAATATCACGAAATATTACTCAGACTCGGAATAAACATCCTCAGAAAGTTCGTGGTAGTTGTGTAGGGTGTCGCATGGTCGGCCCCGTTCGACTATACTGCTCCGCTCACTGGTTTAAATAACTAGCGTAAATTTTTTAAAGAATATTTTTTCAAGGCCTAATACAATGCGTAGATTTTTAAAAGAGGCGTTGATTTAAGATAATTATGAGAACTTCTGAAATATTGTTTATATCATAATTTTTTAATATTTTAATAATCTCATATATTATTTCCGTAATGGCCAATAAAAATCCATGTTACATGGTAATTTCCTACTGCGTGAGTTTTAGTTTTTAATTTTATTACCTTATAATTTCATCTCATTCGAACAGCGACAAACCTCAAATGACTTTATGACTGTAAAGTGATTTATATCCTTCCCGTGTTATTCGTTATGGCATTTACATTGCGTTGCCTTTTTCTTTCCGCCTCACCTCTTGATTTATAGCATTACATAAAAAAGAGAAAATAACTCAACGATTTCCCACTTTGACGTTTGTCATTAATGAAATGGTAATACTATTAGACTGTGCACCCCCCATCATATAAGTTTAGGGGAAAATAATCATCACATATGTATATGTGTACATATTGCGTTATCTTTTCTCAACGATAAGCCGCATATTCACTTTACCGTCAAAGAAAAAACAGGAAAGGTGTTATTTGGTTGAAGAGATATAAACTGGTATCCTGCCTTGTTATTTATTTTAGAAATCTGTTTTCATACATCCCTGCGAATGTTCTACTAAAATTTAAAATGAAAATGTGTTTTTTTATGAAGTAGGCAGGTGTGGCGTCGGCACGTGTTTAATTTCATGCAATACTGCAAAGCTCCTCTGGACCGAAAGCTGATGAATTGGACCGAAAACTTATTTTTTTTTGTGTTATTTTCGAGTCGATCTATAGACCAGTGTGAGGAAGAGGCGCTGTTTACATCTAATCGGGCAAGAGGGTACAAATATTGCCCAGACTCGGAATAAACATCCGCAGAAAATTTTAATTCCGTGGTAGTTGTGTAGGGTATCGTATGGTCGGCCCCGTCCGACTATACTGCTCCGCTCACTGGTTCATATTTTACTTATCTGTAAATCTTGTTACGACACTTCATAATTCAAGAAATTGATGTTATTTTACAAAAACAAAAAAAAAAACAAAACAAAGAAACAATATGTTCACATTAATCTCAAAAACCTAATAGGTTTAAACATTTCCACCTCTTTATCATACTTTTCAAAAAAAGGGAGGAGTTAATTGAATATTAAACTAAACAGAAACTAAGTTTAGAGGATGACAAATTGGAGGAAAGAATTTTACCTAGGGAAGTATTCACGGGGCGGGCTATGTGTGGCCAAGATCCCCTCGAAATATTATTTTTCAATCAAACATTTTTGCAGTGAAAATTTTCATTTTGAACCGTCTATCTTTCTTTTAGGAATGTTTTTAAGGACCTACACAAGGCGTGAGTGATTTTAATATTATTTTAAAGATTTTAAATAATATTTTGTTTAAGGATCCATGCCCAGCATTTTTATTCCCTACACAACTATGTTACCAGGGTATTATAGCTTTGTCAAAATAATAGTTTTATACCCTACACAACTATTTTGTCAGGGTATTATAGTTTTGTGCAGCCCCAAGAGTTTGTAACGCCGCGAAATATTGGTCCTAGACCCACCTTTAAGTATACCGATGGTCATATCTCGACTAGCTGAGTCGATCTAGACATGTGTGTCCGTCCGTCCATTATAATTTGTAAACACGATACAGGCCACAGTTATGGACCAATCTTCACGAAATTTTGCATGTAGAATGGGTTCTGGCCAATGCAGACCCCTATTGTATTTAGTAAAGGTCGGTTAATATTAAGAGGATGAAATGGACCAAAAACTTTATTTTTCTCTGATTTTCTGGTCACTCCCGGGACCGCTGTTATGGTCTAAACATCGCGAAATTTTAAATGGAGAAGGGGATCGTGCCGAAAAATAAGGATGCCTTTTTGGTAAAGATCGATAATTATTTAGGAGGAGCGGTTCACCTTTCAATTGATACCAATTATACTGCTATATGTACTCAGATGTGAGAGTTAAACATAAATATTTACAGGTGTCTACGTATTCAGATATTATTTAGTAACCATTATCAATCTAAAGGGCGGGAAATTAGCGCTGATCGTTTTGAAAATTTCCATGAGAATCCAGGTATGGTCAAGGACAACGCCTATAATTTTCGGTGATGATGAGATAATAGTAGTGTGATGAAGTGGACCGAAAACTTAATTGTTTGTGCTTTTTCGAGTCGGCCTATAGACCCCAATTGAAAGCTGAAAATCACAACACAACCCCCGGTGAAAGGAAACTGGACAAATAATGAGACGGGCTGTCCTGAGAAGTAGTAATATTCGGAAAATATGTCAATGTAAGGTAGAGTGCTCTTGACCTCTAATCGGGCCAGGGGGTACAAATATCACGAAATATTGCCTAGGGTTGGAGTAAACATCCGCATAAAGTTAGTGTTCCGTGGTAGTTGTGTAGGGTATCGAATGGTCGGTTCCGTCCGACTGTACTGCTCCGCCCACTGGTTTATTAATGAATATGTTATAGAGACCTGTATGTTTTAAAGAATATTGTTGTTACACGACCTTGCCTTAGGGCGTGGGTTTTAAAAAGAATATTTCTGAGAACCAAAGAAGGCACAGTTATTAAAAAAATTTTTCGGGAGTCCTCTTGTGTCTCTATTTTCTTATTGCAATGTCAAAAATGTAAGCATTTCTATTCCTGCATTTTTTTCTTCTCTTGTCGAGTACCATCTATCTATGCATTCATGGCTGGAAAAAGATGAAGGTCATAAATAATGTTGTTGTTCGTTCGTAAATACATCGGCATACATATTTTATAAAATAATTTTAACCTTGTTTGTTCAAGACAAAAATATAGCAACAACGAAAACAACAGAGCACAATTACATACAAAAATATCCCGGGCAGCTACAACGCTATGCTAGGAAATATTATTTATGATTGTGACCTCGACATATGGCACCCAGATGCCATTCGTAAATAATAAACTTTTGTTTTCGAGAATTTGTTTTTTTTCTTTGATATTTATTCTATTTTCTATAATTGAGAAAAATTTGAACACATTGTGTGTCTGTTTATTTGCATTGTGATATTTGGAAAAAAATCAATACAAGTATGGTAAATTGTCAAGGTCAAAATAAAGTTTGTCCTAAAATTTGTAATGTCGGTCAAAGGTTTTTTCTTTATTGAGTATTGCTGATGTGGTTGAAATTCTGGTCAAGTAATGTAAACATATCGTTGGCATTGTTATTATAATGATGTGTTGTTTTGGTGTGTGTCATACAAACAATAATCAGATATAAATTAATATTTATTCAGACATGCATAAACAATGTCACTGATGGTATATTAATTGGATAGATATTCAATTAGCAATTATTTTATTATTATTGTTATTTTAATGTATGCTATAGTTTATTTTTAAGTGTTAAAATTTTATTATTCGGAAGTTGAATATAAAAATATAAAATATAACCAGTGAGCGGAGCAGTATAGTCGGACGGGGCCGACCATATGATACCCTACACAACTTACACGAAAAACTAACTTTCTGTGGATCTATATTCTGAGCTTGGGCAATATATCGCGATTTCTGAACCATCTGGACAAACTAGAGGACGACAATTATTACTTACGTTCAGTACAGTTCTTCTAATTACTTTTCCAGATTCCCTTCCCTTGTGTTGTGATCTTCTTATTCCCATTGGAGCTTATATATCGACTCGAAAAAACACAACAAATTAAGTTTTCGGTCCACTTTATCACAATATAATTATCTGATCGTCACCGAAAATTGAAGGCGTTATGCTTGACCATAACCGAAACTTCACTTAAAGCGATCAGCTTATGTATTATAGCTTTGTGCAGCCCCAATGGTTTGTAACGCCTTTAAGTATACCGATCGTCATACCTCGACTAGCTGAGTCGATCTAGACATATGTGTCCGTCCGTCCGTCTGTCCATTATAATTTGTAAACACGATACAGGCCACAGTTATGGACCAATCTTCACGAAATTTTGCATGTAGGATGGGTTCTGGCCAATGAACACCCCTATGGTAAAGATCGGTTAATATTTAGGGGATGAAATGGAAATACTAAAATACTCAATTTTTGTCATATTTTCTGATCGCTCCAGAGGCCGCAATTATGGTCCACCGATCGCGAAAGTTTACACGCAGAAGGGGATCGGGCCTAAAAATAAGCATGCCTGTTTTGATAAAGATCGGTCAATATTTAGCGGGTCAAATGGACCCTGACTTTTACTCCTAAAGGACATAGACCCGAGAAGTTGATAGTATATTTGAGAGGAGTGGCTGACCTTTAAATTGATATAAATTATATTGTCGTATGTTCTTGGATGTGGGAGTTACACTTAAACAGTTACAGGTATTTACGTATTCAGAAATTATTTAATAAACCATTACCACACTAGAAGGCGGAAATATAACGCTGATCGATTTGAAATTTTCCATGGGGTTCCAGTTAAGGTCAAGGACAGCGTTTGTAATTTTCGGTGATGATCAGATAATAATTTTGGGATGAAGTGGGCCGGAAACTTATTTTTTGCAATTTTTCGAATCGTTATATAGGCCACAGTTATAAGCCGATCATCACCATACAACCCACGTTTAAATCAATCTGGACAAGTAATAAGAAGGGCTGTACTGAATATTAGTAATATTCGGGAAATATGTTAGTGTATGGAAGATGTGCTGTTGACCTCTAATTGGGCAAGAGGGCGCAACTGTCACGAAATATTTCCCAGGCTCGGAATAAATTTTTTTAGAAAGCTAGAAATCCGTCGTAGTTGTGTAGGGTATCGTATGGTCGGCCCCGTCCGACTATACTGCTCCGCTCACTGGTTTAGGGTTACTAACTAATATCACCTGTAAATATTTAAGTGTAACTCCCACATCTGAGTACATACGACCATATATTTGGTATCAATTGAAAGGTCAACCACTGCCCTTGGATGTACCAACAACTCTTCGGGTCTATGTCCTTCAGGCGTAAATCTATACGCTATAGAATACAACGTTTGTAATTTTTCATGTGTATCCGTCTGTCCATTATAATTTGTAAACACGATACAGGCCACAGTTATGGACCAATCTTCACGAAATTTTGCATGCAGGATGGGTTCTGGCCAATGAAGACCCCTATTGTTTTTGGGAAAGATTGGTTAATATTTAGGGGATGAAATGGACCAAATACTAAATTTTTGTCGGGTTTTCTGGTCGCTCCAGAGGCCGCAATAATGGCCCGAACATCGTGAAATTTTCCATGGAGAAGGGGATTGGGCCAAAGAATAAGCATGCCTGTTTTCATAAAGATCGGTCAATATTTAGCGGGTCAAATGGACCCTGACTTTTGTGTGAAAAATGACAAAATTTGTATTCTATTGCTTATATATTTGCCCCTGAAGGACATAGACCCAAGAGTTTGATATTATATCGAAGAGGAGTGGTTGACCTTTAAATTAAGACCAATTATATTGTTGTATGTGTTCGGATGTGGGAGTTACACCTAAATATTTACAGGTATCTCCGTATTCGTATATTATTTATTAACCCATTATCACTCTGGAGAGCGGAACTATAGCGCTGATCGCTTTGAAATGTTCCATGAGGTTACAGTTATGGTCAAGGACAACGCCTATAATTTTCGGTGATGATCAGATAATAATTTTGGTATGAAGTGGACCGAAAACTTAATTTTTATACCCTACACAACTATGTTGTCAGGGTATTATAGCTTTGTGCAGCCCCAAAAGTTTGTAACGCAGCGAAATATTGGTCCTAGACCCACCTTTAAGTATACCGATCGTCATATCTCGACTAGCTGAGTCGATCTAGACATGTGTGTCCGTCCGTCCGTCTGTCCATTATAATTTGTAAACACGATACAGGCCACAGTTATGGACCAATCTTTACGAAATTTTGCATGTAGGATGGATTCTGGCCAATGAAGACCCCTATTGTTTTTGGTACAGATCAGTTAATATTTAGAGGTTTTCTGATCGCTCCAGAGGCCGCAATTATGGCGCGAACATCGCGAAATTTTTTATGGAGAAGGGGATCGGGTCAAATGGACCCTGACTTTTGTGTGAAAAATTACAAATTTTGTATTCTATTGCCTATATATTTGCATCTGAAGGGCATAGACCCCCGAAGTTGATAGTATGTTCAAGAGGAGTGGTTGACCTTTAAATTGATACCAATTATATGGTCGTACGTACTCACATGTGGGAGTTACACTGAAATATTTACAGGTGCTTACGTACTGAGATATTATTTTGTAACCT